>NC_071268.1:10203493-10443493 GCF_023375685.1 Ictalurus furcatus | reverse complement strand
ATGCAGTTGGTATTGAATCGAATGCAGTAGGTAATGTCACAGCACATGATTTCAAACACAGAAGTCACTACAAGTCACCAGATGATCTCATAGATTAATTTGCTTATCCAGTAAAAATTGCCATCATTTGCATATTAAAATAGGTTACATGAAGAAGGAGATGTTCTGAAGACACCTAGGAAACAATGGTGATCAGTGATTGATCGCTGGAAACAGTGATGATCAGTGATTTGTCGATAACATCATTTCATCCAACTCACTCAGAATTCGCTACACTAGTTTGCCTATCTATTCACTAAGAGTGCTGGAGTGTTTTCACTGGTGGGAGGGGTTCTTGCTAAACACTTGACTACGTCTGCTATCTCACGTGAACAGAACTGAGCAGCGTTGTTCTTTCCTCTAATACAACTTTTCCACTGATGAGATATCAGTAAATTAGCAACGCTCCCCTGGTTTGAGAATATATTACATAATCAGCCGTGGGAGCTTCCTAATGCACTTCCTAAAAATAAAAAGTGTGGAGTCACAATCTCACCCCCCATGCTTCACAATATGGCTTCCATGGCAACAGCTCCATGTGCTTTTGTTTTTTAGTTTTTTTTTTAGAATCTCGTCTCCTCCCTCGTCCGGTTATTAGTTGTCTTTTGGATTCACGTGTGTCACGTGTGTTTCTGTATTAATGTGTAGATTCACACCTGGGTTTTCTTTGTTCCTTGCCTTTTATGTCCAATTCCAAGCTTGACTTTCTGTAGTTTTGTGTTGATTCCTGGTTTTGACCCCATGCCTGTTCCCTTGATTACTAATTATGGATGTGTTTTGCTCTGTCTGCCTGTGTTATGACCCCTGCCTTTGACTTAGACAATTTGCAAAGCACACACACACTACTCCCACTGTCTCTTCCTCCTGCACATAATGCCTGCAAGGCCACACAAGGTGTGCTTCTTGCTTTGAGAATATCCGGTATTTTACTATCTGAAATCAAATTATTGCACAAAGTATCACCATAGAGAGTGATTCTACACAATACACAATCAAAACAGAAACATTATGCCTACTTATTATGAGTGTGTAGCCTCTCAGAGGAAGTTCTGTTAGCAGTTTAGTTCTTCGAAATGAACTGAACTGAACTTAATTGGACCATGGCTGCAATTCCAAATCCCGGACATGATCGATTTGTGTTGCCTGACCAGTAGCTGTTTTGTTGCTGCAACTAAACCCATTTTGTGTTGTAAATGAGACAGCAGCACCTTCAATTCTAAGGATTATATGTGCTTTTGACTGTCCTGATGACAGCTGTTGAGGCAGTGCCAGCAAGCTGATTTTCCGTAATTGTAGCTATGGTAGTGATATAACTGCATATTAATACATTATTCGGAATGAACAGATAAGTTATGTTTAGTGCTCTAAACAGATACATATACAGATACGAATAGGACAGATGCCATTATTATTATTATCCCTCCATCCATTTTCTGTACTGTTTATCCTACACATGGTCACAGGGAGCCTGGAGCCTATCCCAGGGAACTCGGGTCACAGATACCAACCCATCGCACGGCACAATCGCACACACACTCACACACTATGGACAATTTAGAGATGCCAATCAGCCTACAGCGCATGTCTTTGGACTGGGGAGGAAACCAGTGTACATGGAGGAAACCTCCAAAGCATGGGGAGAACATGCAAGCACTGTGCACACAGGGTGGAGGTACCCAATTGTACCCAAACCCTGGATGTGCGAGGCAAACATGCTAACCACAAATCCACGGGCCCCCCCCATTATTATTATTATTAGGATTCCTCCATCAAAAGGAAACCTATTGTTATTGTTAGTATTCTTCTCCTTCATCATCTTCTTCTTCTTCTTCTTCTTCTTCTTCTTATTATTATTAGGGGCCAAGCGTCGTTAGTTTTCTTATCAGGGGTCTTTAGATTTGGTGCAGCATGTTGAGTCGAACGATCCCCAATTTTCCCATATTGACCACTTTGGGCGTTGGCCATTTTGAATTTTGTCATAAAATGCTATATTTTACGAACACCTTGGCATATCGTTACGATACCATGTGCGGTGGCAACCTCATATCTCCAAAAAACAATGACATTAAACAGAATATTATCTTTCATAACATGTTATATTATGTTTAACAATATCTTTATCGTCCGCTAGATGGTGCTGTTTGTCTTGGATCGAGCCAAAGTACACTTCATTCAGATTAATGTTACAGCAGCACAGAGTAAATCAAATGAATGTTATAGCAGCCAGAATAAATTCAAAATAATGTTGAAGTAGCTTTGTATCAGCACGTAGTAATTCTCCAAAATTCTCAGTGACTCCTGATGTTTCTCTACAATGATCATTTGTGGAAAACTACAAAAATGAACTTAAAATCTGCCATTGATCCAGATGCTTTGAAATGCTGTGGGATACATTTCTCTACCATGTCAATTTTGAAATGGTCTGTAATCTTGAAGAGGAATCCACCATTACTGCTTACAGCTATTATTATTATTATTATTATTATTATTATTATTATAGAAAGCTTGACAGAAGGGTTCTTAAGGCATCTGGTTGAGACTAGAAATGTGCACTTGGATTGGGATCATGCAGGATGGGATTTTTAGTTTCATGTGGGTGAGTGGTCAGAGTAAACAGTAAGGTATTTTGGGAAATAGAATCAACTAAGCTTGTTAGAAAATGTCATGGGCAGATACGAAGAAAAATAATAAGGTCAAAAGCAAAAAATCAGCCCCATGTACATCTCTACTTTAGAGACTTCGGAAGGTTATATAGCCGTGCTCTGTGGCGCTTGTCTTTACATTACTACGTGACTTCTCTTTCCCCCGTCCATTTCTCTTTCTTTCTTTCTCTTTTACCTTGTCCGCTCTATTTTTGCTTGCACGGTTCCTCTTCTGTTTTCCCACTCTCGTTTGATTCCCATCTCACTTTATGTCCCTTGGCTGGGACTATCTTATAATCTCTTGCTCACTTCAAAGCTAATGAATGTACTGTATTCCATTCACAATTAACGGCATCACTCCATCCCAGAGACTATTAAAATTGCTGGGGACGATGGGAGTTCTTTCTTAGGACGGTGGTGGCTGTAATGGACTCATTATTATGGACTCATAGTGAATTATGGCTGCTGCTCGTAAAATTGGATGATTCAAGTGGGTTATTACTGTGCAATAAATTTCGAGAATCAGGCCACAGTATAACATCTGTCTTACTGTACTGTATATCACAAATCTTCCAATATGACCCATTGAGCATTGTTGAAACTTTCTGCATGTGTGCAATCTAGAGACGGGTTGAAAAAAAAGCCTTTAATTAGCCTAATCAACATTATTTGGTAACTATATGAATGGTCTATGCTGGAATTTATTGCAGTTGTGATTTAAAGCAAAGACTGAGTAACTCGGAGACCTGTCACCAACTCTGGTAATGTGAGGAACAAAGTTTCTGTCAGGTTTGTTCAGACATTAGCTCCAGGCCCTGTTCACTGGCAAAGAAGAATGGGAACTGTGCTTTTTTTTTTTTTACCATTGGCTAACAGTCCAGAACCACAGGTTGAAATTCTATGGTTTTTGTCACCTGTCAAAGATTGGAGCTTTATTCAATTATATTAACATTCGATTTTATTTGCATAGCACTTTTAACAATAGACCTTACCACAAAGCAGCTTTATCTATTTAGATTCCTAATAAGCTCATCAACTGGAGGCTACAGCCTGGTGATTGCTTAGGATGGTACCACTTGATGTACTATGGAAATGGTTTTGGACCTCAATTCCACATGGACATTCTCACTGTGGTTGCTACTATGTCCTTGGGACTGCAATTACCACATGCAGTTTTACACTCAGGTCTCCTTCAGTGAACAGCGGACTAGTTCAACAAACAGACTTCATAGAAAAACTATAATGAACTTTCCTTTACTTTCACACTATCCGTTGTTACCCAGATGAAGACGGGTTCCCTTCTGAGCCTGGTTCCTCTCAAGGTTTCTTCCTCATATCATCTCAGGGAGTTTTTCCTCGCCACCGTCAGCACTGGCTCGCTCAATAGGGATAGTCACACACTTAAAATCTCTATCCTGTGTATATATGTTTATGTAAAGCTGCTTTGAGACAATTTCCATTGTTAAAAGTGCTATACAAATCAAATTGAATTGATTTGAAGTGAATTAATAAGCACTGTTAAAGAAAAACTTCCTGAGATGACATGAAGAAGAAACCACACTCAAAATGAGATCCATCCTCTTCTGCATGACAAAAAATGATACAACTTTACTCTTCTGTAATTGTATACTATAAAGCCCGTAGCAACTTAAGTGTGCTGAACGGATGGAGGTTCAGTAGGAGTATATTATGTGTAAGAGTCCTTGGATGGGTACAAAGACAATCTTTATGATTACAGCAGCAGTACTAAAATGCAAATTTAAAGTATTCAACGTGGGCTTAATCACTGAAGCAAAAGTGAGTCTTGGGTATAAACTGTTTTTTTCTGGACCCACAAATCTTTATGGTGTTCATGTGAGACCATCTACACTGAGCCCCATGTTTTTTTGAGCAATTCAGCCCTTTTTTTTGTCTAACTAATAAATGAAATTGCACTGATTATGGCTGAAATATTGTGCTGAATTGTACTAAACTGATGTTACCGATATACTTTTATGACGGATAAGTCAGAAATTCATGGATAGATAGTTTTTTCACGTTAATAAAAAAAAAAAAAATTATGAAATTACCATTTACGAGGACGGAAACGAGGGTACTGCGTCAGTGCATCTTTCAAGCAGAGAGCTCAAAACACCGGCCAGTGATTCAAGATTCATATGTTAAATAGCTCCGCTACTGTTTCTATTAGGGGAAAAAAGACGACTGTTCTTTTGGCATTTATATGCTAAAATGCTTCTACACAAAATGTGCAAAACTTGGCAGGACTGAAATTATATATATATATATATATATATATATATATATATATATATATATATATATATATATATATATATATATATATATAAATTGTACATCACACCCATGGGGGCACAGTGGATTGGTGGTTCGCCACGTTTGCCTCACACCGCCAGGGTTGGGGGTTTGAATCCTGCCTTTACCCCGTGTGTGCGGAGTTTGCATGTTCTCCCCATGTTTCTGGGTTTCCTCTGGGTACTCCAGTTTCCTCCCCGGTCCAAAGACATGTGTTGTAGGCTGATTGTCATTTCCAAATTGTCCTTTGTGTGTGAATGTGTGTGCATTTGTGCCCTGTGATGGTTTGGCACCCTGTCCAGGGTGCTTAGAAAGGAGTTAACACCATTGTTTATTACTGATGTATTACATAGTATTTGAGCAACACAACACGAGAATAAAAAAAATACACAATATATACTTATACAAAATGTATATAATATTTATACTGTATATACTGATTTCACCTTCTATAATTCAGAAGCACTTTGCTTGCACAAATGTTTTTGTCCAAAATGTCTTGTTTTTTTTTTTTTCTTGGAATCGGTGTTAGACTGAATTGTTTCTACATCTAGTGAATATAGTGTACAGTATAGTCTGATTAGGAAACAGTATTTTTATACTATTTTTATTTCTATCACAGTGCTGTTGAACTCTCGATGATAGTTACAATCTTTAAACGTAACTATAAAAAGATACAAAGCACTGTGTGTTGTTCATGGTTTCTTCCCTATAACATCCTTCTTCTTTAATCCTTACTTCTCATCCTATTCACATGTTTTATTTCTCAGTAAAATTTTACTTTTTTTAAAAAAAGTTTTATGGCACAACTAAAGCACGTATGAACTGAAATACTGTTGATTTCTTGAGGTGTTTCATTTATGTAATACCTCTATACAAGTCAAGTTTTGTTTCATCATATTTTGTCAGTAAGGGTTGACATTTAATTTAAAATGATTTGGATTTCATCACTGTGTCTTTTTGTTGTTGTTGTTGATGTTTTAAAGAAAAATCCGTACAGTTGTTTCATGCTGAACTTTATGACCTTATTACATGCTGAAATTTGAATGCATTTGCTTTAACTGTAAATACCATGACTGCTCCAGGTTAGTGGAAAATGAACAAGTATGAAAAGTTCAGTTGACTCATGTTTGGACTTTTTCTTGTGTTTGAATGTGCAGTGGGAAAACTGTGCGTTTGTGTGACTTTAGCGTCAGCCTACTCGCTAGCTGGAGTATCACACACGTAATGATTGACAACAGCCTAAAGGTTTGCCGTCATGGTGTGACTTTTTCTTTTACAGCTTATCGTTACGAAAGCATGTGGGATTTTGTGTTTGAGACAGTTAGCCGTCTAAAATTGCTCTCCGGGACGGTCATAAAAAAACATTCATATCAAGCCCTACAGTTAGACCCCATTATCTGACTCCTTCTCTCTCACAGGCGTCTTCTCTCTCATCTTTCTCCCTCTCTGCAAATTGATTACCCTGAGCCAAAAATTTTAAATGCAAAATGCATAGCCCCTGGCTACAAACAAAGCCCTTTCTCTGTCTTTTCTGCAGGTTTTCCATTTTTATTTCGTTCTTTATTTTCGGATCTCACATACAGTGACAATGAAATAGATATTAAAATTCATTGTTTCGCACTTTAGAGAAGGTGGGAGTACTGAGAGACACATTGTGAGCTTTAACTATCTCTTATTTGCTGCTCATGTGTATGTGTGTGAATGACAGAGACATGCATAGGGGTGAAAAATGATAAGCTAGGCAGACAGTCATGACGGAGAGAGAGATACTGTAGAGGTATGGTTCTGACATGGAACTATAACTACACAGGCGAGTAGAAGAACTGTGGTACAGTAAATGGTCTGCACTTATATAGGGCTTTTATCCAAAGCACTTTACACCAATGGTAACAGAGTTGCCATGCAAGGCGCTAACTTGCCATCGGGAGCAACTTGGTGTTCAGTGTCTTGCCCAAGGACAATTCGGTATGTGGAGTCATGTGGGCCGGGAATCAAACCACCAACCCTACGATTAGTGGACAACCCGCTCTACCACCTGACCCACAGCCGCCCAGTGAGTGCAAACTTTAAGTTAAGGAAGATGGCTTACTGCAATGGTATACACACACACACATGATTATTTATTTTTTTTAGTATTCTTGTGAGGAGCTTCCATTTACATAATTATTAACCAAAAGTTCAAATTGCAACGATGACCAGGAGCCACGAAAGCAAAATTTGCCATGCTCTCTGCATGGGAGGCATGGCATACTCTCTTTCTCCTGTCAGTCACAGCCATGCCAGATAATCCTTGGCATCTGTAAGCTCATGTATGTGGAGAAGGGCAGATAGAGCTTTCCTCTGAGTGTGTTACGCTGCCCTGCATAGCATAGCACGTACAGCAGTTCGAAAAGATGCACATATGTGTCTCTGAGGAAGGATGTGTTAGCCTTCAATGGTACACGTGAATAAATGTGCAATGACTTTGAGGAGATTTTACATTTACACTTTTAACAAGGGTGTAGCCACACCCTTGTTACCACCATCCTGCAAGAATAAAGACCCCTGTCTGTATTGAAAAAGAAAAGCTTTTCTCTGAGGGGTTTCATAGTTCTACACGCTTATAAGCCATCTAGCTTGTGCGCGCACGCACACACACACACACACCAGCAGCAAATTCTCACCTCTGTACCTGTGAACACTTTCCACTTTTCATCCACATTCTTATTTCACTTGTTTTAATGGAATCTGGTTAGAAAGTTGACTGAAGTCTCAGGTATAATCTAACACATTGAAAAAAGTTACACTGCTGTTACACACACACACACACACACACACACACACACACACATATATATATATATAACAGAAACAAGGCTCATAGAACCCTGAGAGGAAATAAACAAAAGAGAAGAAATAAAGAATACATGTGTTTATATGTATACATATATAAAATAAACACACACACACACACACACACACACATGTATATATATATATATGTGTATATATTTGCTCAAACATGCAAAACAGGTGTTGGTGATGTGTAAGCGGCCCCCACACTTCACTTCACTGTTTGTGTCATGTTTACACATTGTGAGTGAAGCCTGCCACAATATCACTGATTAATCTGTATGTGAAACTTATGTATAACTCTACACACTGCAGCACAAAAAAAAGACCTTATAATACAATCTCTCTCTCTCTCTCTCTCTCTCTCTCTGACACACACACACACCAGCACTGATTTTTTCACTCTTGCTTCACACAGGATCTTTATGCACTTAAGATTATGGGCTGTTAATTAGCCATCTGGATTCTGCTCTGTGTGTGTGTGTGTGTGTGTGTGTGTGAGAGAGTGTGTGTGTGAGAGAGAGAGAGAGAGAAAAAGAGAGAGAGTTTGTATTATAAGGTCTTTTTTGCACTGCAGTGTGTAGAGTTATAAATAAATTTAATATTCAGATTAATCAGTGATATTGTGGCAGGCTTCACTCACAATGTGTAAACATGACACAAACAACAACAAAAAATGCTGGAAAAAACCCCCCAAAAAACCTCAAAATATCAACCGGAGCTTGAGATTTGTGAGTGTGTGTGTACAGCGGGTTTCATGCAGATTTTGAGGGTTTATCATGATGAATTTGAGCTCAGGTCAGGATTAGAGCATTCATTAAGTTGCTTCCCGGTGGCTAAACAGAGTCAAATGACAGACAGTTATTAAAGTGAGCTGACAGATCGCATTGTGAAGGCTGAATGTTTGCTGTGGTCTGAAAGACTAAAAGTTGAATTTGAAATGACTTTAAAAATGAAAAATAAAGTTGTAGGTTGTAATAGTTTAGAGATACTGTATATTGGGTAGAGTAAACAGATCATCGTGTTTTATGATCTGTATGTACGATATATACGTATGTATATAATCTGTATGTATATAATCTGTATGTACGATATATACTTATGTATATAATCTGTATGTACGATATATACTTATGTATGTAATCTGTATGAGCGATATATACGTATGTATATAATCTGTATGTATATAATCTGTATGTACGATATATACTTATGTATGTAATCTGTATGAGCGATATATACGTATGTATATAATCTGTATGTATATAATCTGTATGTACGATATATACTTATGTATATAATCTGTATGTACGATATATACTTATGTATGTAATCTGTATGAGCGATATATACGTATGTATATAATCTGTATGTATATAATCTGTATGTACGATATATACTTATGTATGTAATCTGTATGAGCGATATATACGTATGTATATAATCTGTATGTATATAATCTGTATGTACGATATATACTTATGTATATAATCTGTATGTGTCTAAAGTGTCCATAGTGTATGAATGGGTGTGTGAGTGTGTATGTGATTGTGCCCTGCGATGGACTGGCACCCTGTCCAGGGTGTACCCCGCCTTGTGCCCGATAATCCCTGGGATAGGCTCCAGGTTCCCCGTGACCCTGAAAAGGAGTAAGCAGTAGAAGATGGATGGATGGATGGATAATCTGTATGTACGATATATATGTATGTATATAATCTGTATGTACGATATATACGTATGTATATAATCTGTATGTACGATATATACGTATGTATATAATCTGTATGTACGATATATACGTATTTATTTAATGTATATGTACTATATATGTATATATTTAATCTATATTTACTATATATATATGCATGTATATAATCTATATGTACGGTGGCATGTTGGCTTAGTGGTTAGCATGTTTTCCTCGCATCTCTGTGGTTGGGGGCCCCTGTGTGCACGGAGCTTGCATGTTCTTCCCGTGCTTCTGGGGTTTCCTCTGGGTACTGTGATTTCCTCCCCCAGTCCAAAGACATGGTTGTAGGCTGATTGGCATTTCCAAATTGTCCGTAGTGTGTGAATGTGTGTACAATTGTGCCCTGCAATGGATTGGCACCCCATCCAGGGTGTCTCCCACCTTGTGCCCAAGTTCCTTGGGATGGGCTCCAGGCTCCTCGTGACCCTGTGTAGGATAAGCGGTGTGGAAACTGGATGGATGGATGTTTCATTAGTTGCAATTACATTACACATGCAAGGTAGTCTCATTTCATATTCATGCCCCTTGTTTCAGTTCTCAACATTAGATTTATTCTTAAGTATATGTGTGAGTGAATGTGTGCGCTTGGTGTCCTGCAATAGACTGGCATCAGATCCAGGGTGAATTCCCCTTGCCTCGTTTCCAGTGTTCCCGGGGTAGGCTCCTTATCCAGGATAAAGCCGTTACTGAAGATGCATGAATGGATGAATAGGACTAGAGCTAGAACTATATTTAGACTTACCTGGGCTAATAAAACTAACTTCTCCTCTTCTTTGCGTTTGCAAGTCATGTGGTATCATGGATGGTAACAAAGTCTCTATATTCTCTGTAGCCTATAGAGAATACAGGGTCTTTCTGCATTTTGAAAATTCCAGCATTACCGTACTGCATTACCATGTGACTTGTAAACCCGATTGTGTTTGCAGAGAAGAGGAGAAGTCAGGTTAGATTCATCAGCCTTGTAAGTCCAAACATATAAACCTAGTTGTTGGTGGCTGGATTGGAAGTGAAATCATTTTCCTTTGCCAGATTTGTCAGTCGTTTTAGTGATGATATGTGATCACAAGTGCTCAGTGGAGACACAATCGAGACAAAACCAAGTGTTAAGGGTTATTTATATCTGCTATCAACTTGTGAATGAATCATTAGTGGCAGATGTCAAAACAAGGGCATATTACACAATGTTCTGGAGTAGTGGTGGTGCAGCAAGTGGTAATCCATAGACTGATCTTTTCATTCATTGTTTCAGCAGGTTCAGAGACACATTTCTCAGAAACGTTTGTACCTAAAGAATGCAATTTGCTATGCTGCCCCTGGCAAGTTTACACCCTAGGCTATTGCATATGCTACCTATTCCAGGGATTGCCACTGGGTACGCTACAAAATAACAACACTAGCTTTTCTTTGATACTACAAGCTACTGTACAGATAGGCTCTTTCAAGAAAGTTGCCAGTATAACTTGCAACTGACAAAGTAACAGCTTGAGACACGAATATTGTTAGTTCCCCAGCAGGGTTTTTCTTCACATGCTGCTTGGAGAGAGTTAGAAAAGGAATCGTGCAGATATGGTGCTTGTCATTGGGGGGTCCATGAAGGGAAAATATTAGTTGGTGGTGTGTTTACCTCAGTGGGTGGCTAGAGGGCAGGTTTCTTCCGGGGAGTCTATATGTATTTCTTTGTCCCCAGTCTCAATGTGTAGCACTGTTGTGCTGACTGAAATGCCTGCTGCAGAGTGTTTTGTGGAAATCAGGGTCTTCTAGCCATATCAGCATGGGCCCAACCCCGTCTCAGGAGCATATGCTTTTGTTGATGTGAGTCCTGTCCAGGACTTTCCTGATATTGCTGGCCATTGCGCTGATTCTCTTCAAATGATAATCCAGGTGTCCTTCATAGCTTCATAACGTGGTGTGTTTCCATGTAAAACAGTTCCGCATTCACTCTGAGCTGTGATTGAGGAAGTGGGAAAGAACAGGACATAATATTATTTGTGTTTACATTTACAGCATTCGGAAGATGTAGATATTATTACTTTTTGAAAAAGAACTATGGACAAACAAGAAATTAATTTTAGTTTTATTTCTTTACTTATTCCACTTCATTGTCTTCCTAATTCCCATATCACTGCTACCAGCTGCTACTTATGCTATGTCACCGGGCAGCATAACACACGCAGGGAAAGCGATATCCACAATTTTCCACATACAGGTGCACACAATTGGCTAGTGCAACTGTGATTGACAGGGAAGAGAGAGTATGCCATCTTTTGTACGACAGGGTGAATGTTTTTCTGTTGCACCACTGGGGAGCCAAGAACTTAGGGCGTACTCACACTAGGCCTGGTTGCCTTGTACCATGCCCAAGCACGATTGTCCCTCCTCCCACTCCCCCGCTGGCCAGTACTCACATTGCATTTAACATTCCGGGCCTGATCACTCTTACGTCATCACGAGGCAACTTTTTGTTTTGAAGAAAAGAGGAAGAAAAGCACTCTTGCACAGCACAATGGAGTCCATCATTGTAATGTTACTTACTTTGTGGCTTACTTGGAGTCATTTGGGGTGCGGTGAAACACGACCCTCTCACATGCCTAATAGAGTTCTCACTTATGCAGTGCAGCGATTTGAAGAGCCCACCGCTTCAAGGTGGCCTGGGACATGGCTCCATGCCTGGGCATGGTACAGAGCGATCGAACGAACTAGTTGAATGAACTGGACTTTGGTGGTCAAATGTGCTTGGGCACAGTACAGATCGCCTAGTGTGAGTACACCCTTAGTCTTTTTTAAAAGAACTATGTAAACACATTAAAAAGTATGATGTGCCATGTTTTAATTAACATTTCCAATGGGTGGCAATTTATTGTGGTGTAAGAGAAATACAACACTTTGTGATGTGCTGAGAACACATCACATCACATTTTGCGTTTATCCCCATTCCCTTATTTGATTGACATGCTCACTTTCAGTACATTATCCAGTATGCAGACATCTCTCTTATATTATCGTGTTGGTCGATGTATTTCCCCAAGTAAATTTTGCAGTGATCTTTCCTTTTCTCTTTTTATGTAATGTTACTATCCCCAGCCACTAAAAGAAGAAATCCCCTCTCTGAATTCTTCTTTTTTTTTTTTTTTTTACATCACTTGTATGCACTGCATTATATAACACATGTCCGTGTAACACAGTACACAGTATGACCAGGGACACAATCTAGCAAACAAGGTCTGGTTTGATTTCCAGTAGTTTTTAACCGTCATCTTTGAAGGCATCTGTCCTTCCTCAGTGTTTTAATCATCATGCAGATGGGAGTGAATTGGAGTGTGATCAAATAATGGTGGAGCACACGACCTCACCAAAACTGTCTGCTCAGATCTCAATGAGGCCATTGATGCTGCTATGAGCATTTCCCATGGATTTGATGAATCCAAAGTCCATAACGTTATACAGTACATGCTCTTGTTTGATGAGCTCTGAGAAATGTTATCTTTCTGAATATTTATGCATACTTTCTGTTATTTTTGCCACAGATTTCCTGCCATTCTCTCTCATTCTCTCTCTCTCTCGCTCTCTGTAACACATGAGACTGACACAAAGTTCTTTGATTTCTGACTTTCTCTCTCACACACACTGTAAGTTTTTTCTTTAAAAAGACTGCGGCAGCTGCATCTCATCAAAACGATACAGTGAGGAAGAACAAGAGAGAGAGAGAGAGAAAGAGAGAGAGAGACGCATGAATCATGGATGAGGGAGTGAGATTGGTGAAATGGTCATATTGAGGATTTGAAGCTGCAGTTAGTGACACCTGCTAGATTGAACGCTGGTTGAAATGTCAGAAAGTGAGCAAAAAAATTGAGTGTGTATTTGCAAAGGTAAAGAGGGAGGAGAGAGAGAGCGAGAGCAAGAGCAACTGTTCAGTTCAGTGTATGTTTTAAATTGAGAGACTTAACTGGTAAGAGGGCAGAGAAAGAGATAATATGAGAAAGAGGTACTGAAGGGATGTGCTGAAAACTGAAAATGATGGCAAGAAGAGCTACTTAAAAAAAATGTGTTAGAAATGGATTGAACGACAAAACCGTCATACATATAGAGCATTTAGAAAAGTCCATTGCATTCATTTTGTCATGCCAGCCGTAGTTCATGTCACACAGGCTTTTTACAAACATGTAGGATCTGTTATCTGATCTGTGTGTGTTTGTGCATGTGCTTGTGAAGCACAAACAGGGGTTTGATTTCAAGTGCAGGTTTATCAATGCAAATGGAAAAGCAGACTAATCCAACGGTGAAAACAGACTCGAGTCATAAACAAGCTACAGACGATCAACAAACAGGCTAGAATAGAAAAAAGCAAACTTCATAATTCTACTTCTATAATTCTTTAACTTCATACATTATAGCCAGTGATAGCTCACTGGTTAAAATATCAGACCACTGATCTGAAGGTCATGAGTTCAAATCCCAGCATTGCCGCTGCTTGGCCCCTGAGCAAGGCCCTTAAACCTCACCTGCTCAGGTGTATAAATGAGATAAATGTAAGTTACTATGGATAAGGGTGTCTGTCAAATGCCATAAATGTAAATGTAAAGTCTTGGTAACATCACTAATGATTTACTAGGAACGATACTACACAATGAGGGGCACAGTGGCTTAGTGTTTACCATCTCCAGGGCTGCATGTTCTCACCATGCATTGGGAGTTTTCTCCTGGTTTCCTCCCCCAGTCCAAAGACATGCATTGTAGGCTGATTGGCATTTCCAGATTATGTGAATGTGTGTGCAATTGTGGCCTGCGATGGGTTGGTACCCCACCCAGGGTGTCCCCCACCTTGTGCCCCAATTCCCCTGGGATAGGCACCAGTCTCCCTGTGACCCTGTGTAGGATAAATGATACAGAAAAAGGATGGATTGATTGGAGGATAGATACTTCTGTACACAATGGACTGAGGTTTGTATTTGGTGTGTAGTTGTAGTGTAGCTGTGCAATTAGAGGTCTGGGGAAAGAGAGTGCTGTAATTGGTCATGTGGTTGATCGACTCAACATGACTCTTGACTTGACTTGACTTGAATGTGTGTTTCTGTAGATGCATACATAATAGGATGCTTTAAATCTGTTTGCGATCTCAAGAGTACCATTAAGGTTATTACATAATTTAGAGCTGTTAATGTGAATTGCACAGTGGGTAATATTGCTGCCTCAAAGCTCCAGGGTGATGGGTTTGATCTTGAGCTTGGGTACTGTTTATATAGAGTTAGTCACGTTCTCCGTCATGCATGTGGGTTTCCAACAGGTTCACCTCCCATTTTCCAAAAACTTGCAGGTAGTTGAATTGACTACTCTAAACTGGCCCTAGGTGTGAAGTGTTTGAATGAGTGTGTGTGTGTGTGTGTGTGTGTGTGTGTGTGTGTGAGAGAGAGAGAGAGAGATGCATCCCATCCAGGGAGTATTTCACCCCCTTACGCCCAGTGTTCCTGGGATTGGTTCTGGATCCACCATGACTCTGACCAGGATAAAGTGCTTACTGAAGATGGATCAATGAATAAGGTGTATACACTTTGTATTCATGTGTGTTAGTATGTTGAAAGGGAACTCAATGTTGCATGAGCTTCACACTGTGGGAAGCACCCTCACACGTGGCCGGTATCTGAAGTCTGGTAAAATCATGCCTAATTTATAGGCATGCCGTGGTCAGCTGACGTGGCATTATGCGCGTCACGTGACTATAAAACGGCGCCTGTAAACAACATCCTCAGCTCTTTTGTCTTCAGCGCAGCCACATGTCAGTTGTCTACGTGAACATGCCTAAAACTCTTCACTGCTCTCTATTTTCAAAAGAATATATACAGTGCATATATATAGTCCTGAGGTTTCAGAACCTCAGGACTCTGCGTCAGCTGCTGTCGAGGCAGCAAGCCGGCTCAGATCCTGGGGGTCCTGTATGGATCTTCTTACGGGAATGGGAGACAAGCGCTGTTCTATCTCTTGCTTTTTCCTCCGGATTCGGCTCTCCACTTCCGGGGTTTGGCGCTCGTAAAGTGACTTCCTCTTCCGGTATGGAGACTTAACCCACCCTCACTGACTCTGAGCAGCCAGAGGGGTGAGCCAGTGCATCATTTTTATGGGAGTGGAGCATGCTCGTTTTCCAAAAAAAATCTGATGCTTTCCCTCCAACAAAATGTGGAAAGTTAACATCACTAAAGACCATATGGCAGCAAGGAAACGACTGCCAAATGTGTCTCCATGGGTTCTGTCCTCCATAGAAAGGGGTTCTGGGTCCAGTTCATAGCTCGCTTCCATCCCTCCCCCCAACAATGTACATTCAACATGGAACTGAAATGTGGAAGCAGACATCCTGTTGAGGCAGGGGCTGAGGCCTGGGGATTGGAGGCTCCGTCCACAAGTGGGTGAGTCCATATGGTGGACGTTCAGCCAATCGTAAATGGATGTGTTCGCCTTCGAGGAGACAACACACTGACCACTGTGGTTCGCCCTCACTCCTCCTGCACCAAAAAAAGGGTCAGGGCTGGATGCCATGGTATACACGTGGCCGAGGTCATGTCTGTACACCTTTCCCCGATCGTGCTGCTCCCACAGGTTCTAGCAAGAGTTTGCCAAGATTGTGCTACGTCTGCTGCTAATAGCATCGAATTGGCCTGCTCGAATTTGGTTCCCGGAGATAATATCTCTGCTGGACGGCACTTCCTGGGAGATTCCCATTCACAGGGATCTATTGTCTCAAGCCAGAAGGTTGATTTATCACCTTTGGCCGGAACTATGGAAACCGTGAGTCTGGACCCTGAGGGGCACCAGCTCGTAGAGTCCGGTCTCTCAACCGAGGTTGTAGAGACCATGTTAAACGCTAGAGCACCATCCACAAGAAACTGTATGCATTCAAGTGGCAACTTTATCATGGTGTGAGGAACACCAGTGAGACCCAGTAACTGCACAATAGCTACAGTCCAGGAGTTCTTAAATGAACATTTCTCAGCAGGGTTGGCTTCTTCTACAAATAGGGTCTACGTGGCGGCCATTTCAGCCAGCCATGCCCCTATTGATGGAGCCTCTGTGATAGGCCATTCTCTCAGTATGACGGAGTGGATATACTCGTTCCCACAGCGTGAAGCTCACACAACGTTGAGTTCCCCTTGAAAGGGAATATCTGGGTTACGCATGTAACCCTGTTCCCTGAGAAGGGAACAGACTCTGCGTGGCTTTGTCATACTGGGGAATGCCTGTAAATTGTGTCTGCGCTTCAGACAAAGAGAAGCTGATGATGTGGTTTACAGGCACCGTTTTATAGTCACGTGACGTGCGTTATGCCACGTCACCTGACCACGGCAGGCCTATAAATAGGCATGATTTTACCAGACTTCAGATACTGGCCATGTGCTAGTGCGCTTCCCAGAACGCAACATCTTGTTCCCTTCCCAGGGAAGAGGGTTACATGCGTAATCCAGATGTTCTTTATATATATCTAATCTAAATCTAAATTACCTAGTACATTAACTGAGTAAATGCAGTGAGGAAGGCCACAAAGCCATTGATTTTCTTACAGTCTATATAGCACCCCTTCCTGTGAATCTTAACTTCTATTGAACATTGGATAGGAGGGGGATGAGGAGTCGGTGGAGGAGGAGGAGGAGGAGGAGGAAGAAAGAGCGAGAAAGATAGAGATAGAGAGAGAGAGAGAGAGAGAGAGAGAATTCCTATTATCATAGGATAGGAATATCTGACAGTTTTGTCCTTGTGAGGCGATTTGGCTGGTCTGCATTGACCTAGGTATAATGGGTGGTGAAGGCAATTTTTAATACTTTTTAACTTAAATAAAAGATAAATAAATGACTTGTTCTTATAAAAAAGTATTTTCTTTAGGCCATGGTTCTGTGTAAATGGTGAGTGAGGGACAAAGTATTATTGAGTTAATTGTCACCTGACATAGGCTTTTTTTCAATGGGGAGTCCTCACAAAGATAGTAAGACAAAAAATGTGTGTGTGTGTGTGTGTGTGTGTGTGTGTGTGTTGATAAATGAGCAGCACCCTCTACAACAATGCGCTCACTGTATATACGTCAGTGTGTGTGTTTCATTTCGGTTTTGCCTTTTTTGTTCAGTTTCCTTATACAAAAAAAAACCTGTTGCGAGCCAAACCCATTCATTTTCTAACAAAACCCAGACTGTTGTTAGCTATTACATACTCTTATGCAAACACACACACACACATACAACATTGTTCGGCAGACATTACATAACGCAGTCCTGCTCACCTGACTCTTCCATGAAAGAAGAGAATAGAAGTTTGAAGGACACGGCATCTGACTGCGTGCGAGACCTTGATCAGGGTAAAATATGTGTCTCAGACGCCTGGAAGACGCCCGGCTCTGTCTTCATTTATTGTTGACAGACACGATAAAGCACATGGAAAAGACCAGAGCTCACCTTGTGTCTATCCTTCTACACACACTGCTGTACAGGACTAGAAAGAACAAAAAATGGGTAGATAGTGGGCAGGACAGAGAGAGAGACACACACACATAAAGACAGAGGAGGAGGAGAAGGAAGGGACTCTGACATTTTCAGATTGCATTTTTTGAATGTTTCTTTCAATTTTGATCATCAAAAAAGCACAAAAGCCAAATAAACTTTGATATAAAAATGACAGAAGTGTACAGAAAATGACATCTAAATATAAACTAAGACAAGTGCATCATGCTCGAAGGAAACCTGCTAATCAGTTATTAATAATCAATGCTTTTAAATTCTGGAATCAGAAGTTGTTGATTTATTTTCTGTAACAGCAGCCCTGACATTAGATCCGGCTCTAATATAACACTTCTTCTAACATGTCTAATATGTTATCATTTCTATAGCTCATGCACAGGGACGTGTATGGTGGACAATTCACACAAATAATGAATGAAGTAAAAAAAAAAAAAAAAAAAAGTGTTATTCAACGAAGAAAAATATAATCATATAATCATTGATATGGTGATATATGTTTGCTGTTCGGAGAGCGGGAGGACATGCAGATCCAAAAAGAGGTGTTTATGAAGATCGGTGCAGACCAATCCAAAACGTAGGCAAAAATCAGATCCAGTAAACCGGCAAAAGGTCAGGCGATCAATAAACAGGATATCAGGCAGGAAAATATCAAAAAACACTTGGCAAAAACGAGGTCAATAACAGAACACAAGCAGAGAGATAAACAGGCTTGGTATAGTCACAAACACAAGGAATGACAAATGTATTCCACAAAGTGCAGTGAGAGTCCTTTTATACTGTGGCTGGAAATTGGATGCAGGTGTGCGTGATCAAAAGGTGAGAGTAAACGTGTCAACGTGTGAGTGTTCTGGGAATTACAGTCCATGGCGGCCATGTTTGTAGGCCGCAGTATAGGCTAGGACATGGAGCTCATGGTGTGATTAGACCTAACAGGGAGAGTCTTCAGGACAGAGGAGTTTGTGCTTCCTGGTTTTTCTGTAGCAAGACAAGCTTTTATGTCTACATGCTTTTGTTATACTATCTTTATTATTATCTTTAAGAGAGAGCAAAAAAGGAGGCTTGTGAGGGAGTGACTGCTATAACGTAAGCGATAACAAGAACTAACTTGTTTTTTTATTGATGTTCTATACAGTTAAATATAAATCTAAATAATCATCCTGTTTATATAATCCATTAGGTAAATGGTCTGCACTTATATTGTGCTTTTATCCAAAGCACTTTACACTGTGACTCATTCACCCATTCACACAAACACTAATGGTAGCAGAGCTGCCATGCAAGGTGCTAACTTGCTATCGGGAGCAACTTGGGGTTCAGTGTCTTGCCCAAGGACGCTTCGGCACATGGGGTCATGTGGGCCGGGACTCGAACCGCCAACCCTATGATTAGTGGACAACACACTCTACCACCTGAACCACAGCCACCCACATAATCCGCTCTATAATCCATTATGCCACCCATTATGCCACCCACATAAGCCGCCCTATAATCCATTAGGTGCCCAATAGAATTTAATTAAAAAAAGTTTTTTTTTTTTTAAGATTTATTCCCACTCGTAAGGACACTTCCAGCCTTATTATTCTCCTTGTCATAAGAATGGTTTCAGGACCATGACAGCAAGTGTCATTGCTGCAGACCTCTGAAGCTATGATGTGGTATCTGGCACCAAGACATTAGCAGCAGATCCTTTAAGTCCTGTACGTTGTCAGGTGGGGCCTCCATGGATTGGACTTGTTTGTCCAGAACATCCCGCAGATGCTTGATCCAATTAAGATCTGGGAATTTGGATTCCGAGTAAACACCTTGCACTCTTTGTCATGTTCCTCAAACCATTCCTGAACAATTTTTGCAGTGTCGCAGAGCACAATATCCTGCTGGAAGTGACCACTGCCATTAGGGAATACCGTTGCTATGAAGTGGTGTACTTGGTCTGCAACAGTGTCAGTGGTAAGTGTCAAAGTAACATCCACATGAATGCCAGGACCCAAGGTTTCCCAGAACATCACGCTGCCTCTGCCAGCTTGCCTTCTTCCCATAGTGCATCCTGGTGCCATCTCTTCCCCAGCTAAGCAACACCCGGCCGTCCAATTTGGCCCTCGTCAAAGTCACTCAGATCCTTACGTTTGCCCATTTTTCCTGCTTCCAACATATCATCTTAGAGGACTGACTCTTCACTTGCTGCATAATATATCCCACCCCTTGACAGGTACCATTTTAACAAGGTATCAATCTTATTCACGTCACCTGTCAGTGGTTTTGATGTGATGGCTGATCGGTGTATATATAAGGTTTCACTGAGTTCACTTGATTAAACTCGCCTTGAATTCAGTGTCTTTCTGACAACCTGCACTTCAGATCAAGAGCAGTATTTCCACAATTGATCTTATAAACTATAGCCAGTTACCATTTTATGGGGCCTGTCACAGAGCGCTGCTGTTTAAACAGGGCAATTACATCCACATTTCTCCAGCTGCAGTGTGTTATAAAAGACCCCACTTGGAATCATCAAGTCTGTGGAGGCTTATCCAAAACTCACACCTCCATCTTCATAGGAATGTCATGCTGTGGCGTGTGGAATATATTGGCTAAACTACAATCACTAGCATTAGTGAATGTTCAGTTGAGTGAGATGGTTGGTCCTACTGTACTGTACGTATGCCAGGTCTAGTATCTTCCAGTTTTTTTTTTTTCATGTTATAATGTTCTAATGTTCTGTAATTAGGGTTGGAACACAAGAAAGGAAACATTAAAATATTGGTTCAGCTCGGTTGATTCTGATTTCTAAAACTCTACTTCTAATCTACACTTGTCTGCTTCCTTCAATGATTTGCTATGAGAACTGAGGTCGTCGTTAATATATGGCAGGACAAATGGAAGTGCCCAGACGCCACTTAGCCGGGGCTTCATCAAGAGAGTGTCTCTAAAATTTTGGATTATAGATAAAACCATGTGGCAGTATGAAGAGCCGTGACAGCTTCTCAGTGATGTTTTAAACTCTGATGAAGCTTAAGAGGAAAATTGCCTTTCATCTATACATACTAGGTCATCAGTTTAAATATCTCACGCTACACTGAAGAAATAAATTACTGCAAATGTTACAAGGAACCTGGAGTTACAGTATAATACGTCTGACCTTCCTTTAATATCTTTAATATCCCTTACTTGAAATTCTTTTTTTTTTTTTTAAATTCTGTATCGAAAAGAGCTCTGCTCTGATTTTTATTTTGATTTGATTTGATTATTTCTCTTTAAATTGATGCACAATTCGTGTAGCGTATAATTTCAGGAGGCTCTGCATGAGTAAGTGCATGTTTTTACTATACATTTCTCTCTTTTTTTTTCTCCCATGAGGAATGAGAGCCTTGTAGATGTATTTGTCTTATTGGACGTGTCTAAGCGGAGAAGTGCTGTTTTCCCCTTGAGATTTCATGCTTGCTTGCTTTAGTAAAGGAAGAATGTTGTTGATCAGGGCTGCAAAGTCCAAACACAGTAATAGTCTGTCTATATGTACTGTAGGACATGAGTGTGATTTGGATAAAGATCAACAGCTCAGCACTGAGGATTTACTTTGCAGTATTTAGTGACATACCTATATCAGATGATAACATTTCAGCCAGTGAGACACAGATACCAAGAATTATTGGTAGATCTATCACACTTTTCGTTCAATTCCATCACTGATTTTCTGCTGCTTTTTTCTACCTCAGTATCAGAGAGAGAGAGAGAGAGAGAGAGAGAGAGAGAGAGAGAGAGATTTGTAAGTGGTTAGGGCTAATAATTTTTTTTATAACAAGCTCAGTGATGTTTATAAAGACAAACAGAAATTTAAACTTGTACTGACATGCAATATGTCTGATAAATATACTGACACTGTGAATAAAAAAAATTCAACTCTTTCACTGCATTAGTAAAAATATCTGTTAGTTGGCCTTCAATCCTTCAGTACTTTGTGTCAGTGGCTTATGTAATCATATTAGAATAACTCTTCTGAACCATAGAAACTCTGAGTTTATGACTCTGAATCATGGAGCCAATGAGCCTTTGAATCCGCACCACGCACTCAAAAACACCTCTCTGAATCTGAATCATGGCCCTAATAAGGATCTGAAGTTCAATCATTTAAGCAATAATCTTCTGTCTGAATATGATTTATCAGGCTAAAACAACTTTGAAATTTGAATCACAGAACCAACAATCTGCTAAATCGGACTCATAGTGCTGATAAGTCTCTGAATCTGAACCATAGGTCCAGTGACTTTCTTATAATATGAATTATAGGGCAGTGTGCCTTTGGATCTGAATCATATAATGATAATGCCCTGTTAATTTTGAATCATAGCGCCAATAAGTAGGAATCTGAATAATAATGCACTAGTAATTTTTTGAAACTGAATCACAGAGCCAATGATTATCTGAATATGAATAATAAAGCTAGTGCCTTTTTATGCAAGTCAAAATTATAGGGCCAATGAGTCTCTGAATCTTAATCATAGAGCCAGTGACTTTCTGAATCCCAATAATAGTATGTATAAAATGGCACTCTGCTCATGATTCCCTACAAAATACAACACACATTCAAGGAATTGTTTAGCTGTCAGTGTACTTCATATGGACATTTAGCTATTGCATTTCATTGTGGGATTTCACATGTGATTAAGATGACCCAGTGATTTCTCTGAGTCAGGGAATTTTCATAATGCGAGTATGTCTCTGAATCTCTATCATAAAGCTCAAGTGTGTTCATGTGCAGGTGAAGGATGGCTTCTTTATCATGTTAAAAGGTCTGATAGTTGCTGGTCATTGGTAGGCAGGTCACATGTCCACCCACTGGGATTCAGAGAGTCTTACAGATGCTGTATGAGGTTGAATGCCAGGAGACAGGGACCAGGTCTTAGGGGCTCATCTGTTCAACCAATCTGCTCAAATCTCGTCTAAAGTCTGGACACAACAGAGCAGGTTTTCTCCAGGGTGGCTGGTAACACTGGCACATGCCATGCCCTCCTGCAGCATGCCAAGGGCCATCTGTCTCACTTCATCTGACATTCAGTGTATTATAGGGAGCATTGGAAACTTATTCAGTGTGCAGCAAGCAGAAAATTTATAAAGTTTGATTTGACATTGCTCCACCTGGACCTAATTAAACACATTGACTTCCTGTCAAAAGACAAAGTTTTGTAGCACTGTAAATTTTAGTAATGAACTATTTATTAGCAAGTAATATATAATAAGCAATTTTTTTTAGGTCGCTTCTAAATCTTTGTTCAAATATTAACAAACATTTATAAACTGCATTAATTACTCAATTTGAAAAGTCGGCAAGAAAACTCAACTCCAGTCTTAGGGACTTGCTGCATTGCAAAAATTCAGGTTTATCTCCACTCCCATCACTCCTGATCCAGCTCTTTATCGCAACCTTGAGGGAGCTTGAAACTGTGCAGTGCAGTGGGATCCTAAGCCTAGATTTGATCTATGTTGGTCTAAGAAGTCATTTCTTAATAAATTAGATAAAAAGGAATTTATCAGTAAATGAGTAACATTAGGGGGCATTGTGGCTTAGTGGGTAGCACATTTGCCTCGCACTTCTAGGGTCGTTCAAATGACCCTGTGTGCACAGAGTTTGCATGTTCTCCTCATGTTTCAGGGGTTTCCTCTGGGTACTGTAGTCTGTGTGGGATAAACGATATGGAAAATGGATGAATGGATGGAGGAGTAACATTAATACATTTTATACTACTGTTGTTTTTTAAAATTCTGATTGGTCAGAAGGGGTTGATTACAACAAACTTATTTCCTAGAGGTTCCACAGCAGCATGTAGTAAAAAAAAAAGTATTACGTGGCATGCTTTAACCATCCCATTATTGATTATTTTTCTTTTATTTCCATCATATTTTAATATAAGGGTGGATATATATGCATTATTTGCTTCTAATAAAATATCACAGAATAAAAATGAGCATTACCTAAAGTTTAATCATTCTTGAATTTTTATTTTTACTCCCCATCATTGTAATAAGAGGAATGTGAATTATGTGTGGACAGATATAGTGCGCTCAAATAGAACTGGGCTTGCAGTTTACACTCACTTTTCAAGTCGTGAAAACATTGTTAGATTTCGTTTTAATTTCTCAAAAAATTTAGTATGAGATATAAAGTGGGGGAAATAAGTTTTGGACGTGTCAAGATTTTTTTCAGTAAATATATTTCCAATGAGGTTATTCACATGAAATTTTCACCAGACATCAGTATTAACTCAAGAAATCTGGAAATATAAAGAATTCACTACATTAAATTCCATAAAAAAAAAAGCTATGTGTAAGAAAGTGGAATGACAGGAAAAAAGTTTTGAACATACTAAGAAAAAGCAGTTCTCCAAGGCAAGGAACCAGCTGAAATCCATAAGTAATTATTAAATAGATTTCAGTTAGCGTGTTCAATACTTTTTTTCCTGGGTCATTCCACTTTATTACACATTACTTTATTTATGGACTTTAATGTTGTGAATTCTTTATATTTCCAGATTTCTTGAGTTAATACTGATGTCTGGTGAAAATTTCATGTGAATAGCCTCATTGGAAATAAAATGCTGACGTGTTCAATACTTATTTCTCCCACTATACTCAAAAACAGCACAAATCAGGCAAATACTTTTTCACAGCATTGTAGGATCTTATAAACAATATCAATACTCAACCCCCTTTGAATGTACCATTAGCATAAGTGCAAAGTATTCAAAGGTGTTTGTGTTTAATTTCTTTTAGACCTTGTCCTGCCCGAATAATTAATTCTGTCCAGTTTTAGCTGTGACCTCTGTAGAATTTAATAAGGCACTTTTATTGCTCGGTCACGCAGCTTTTTTTTATCATAAAAAGGAAATAATCTTTAAGGTGTAAAAATAACAATCAAAATTGCAAGCAATAACTATGAATTATGCCCATGCTAATGGTGTCTGGTTGGTTTTAGACACAGTTTGACCTCTATGCCGAGAGACGGGATACTGCAGAGAAAGTGAATAGGGAGGGAGTGAGAACGAAGGAGGGATGACGGATGATATGAATGATTAATTGTGTTTACTCTCTGTGAGGAACCAGATTAGCTGTTCACTCTGATAATGACCTCATTACTGTGTTCACACACACACATATCTGACCCAGGTATATATATATATATATATATATATATATATATATATATATATATATAAACCTACACACACACACACACACACAATTAAACAATATTCCTATGCTGGGCAAAAATAGTGCACAGAATATATATATAATAATATATATAATATAATATATATAATATAATATATAATATAATATATATAATATAATATAATATAATATAATATAATATATAATATAATATATATAATATAATAATATATATAATATAATGAGGGAACACCAAGGCCTTGAGCTGAGATTCTTGTGCATTATGGAGCGTCGGCTCTGTAAACATAGAGCTACTTCTCTAATGGACATGCTGTTGGGAGACTGACACAATTTCCCAGAGTCCCCTGACATCCTATCAGGAGCAGCTGAGTCGGATGTTTCTCTTTCTCCATGTGGAAAATTGCATAACGGACACCTCTCACTAGGGGATTAAGTGAGTTGAAGACAAGATTCTGTGAGAGGATTGTGACTATCTGTCTGGTCGCTAATCCTCAGTAGGGATATGATACAGCTGCATTTACCAAAAAAATTGAGCCAGAGTGTGTGGATACATCCTTTTATCCCCCAGTTATTCAGTCTTGTGCTTATGGGGAAAAACACACATAAATACACACATCCAAAGTATCTTAAAGTTCTGTTACCCTAACACCTTGCCTTGGGGAAGGTGTCCGATTTGTAGGAGCCACAAAGCAGAGGATTAAACTCCTCATTCTACACCTCCTAATTTCCAGTCACCTTGTTCCTTGCTACCTCCTCCGATGCTGTAACGTGCCACGCCCATGTCATTCCACAAACAGAAAAAAAAAGCATGACATTGTTTATCATTAATAAATTTGTAATTGGGGTGGCATGGTGGCTTGGTATGCAAGGTACTACTAAGCGTCGGTCATTAATCGATCGCAGGTTGCTTGAGGGAACGTAAGCCTTCAGGAGAGTGTTGAGGTAGGAGGGTGCTGTTCCAGACAAGGTCTTGTACGTGAGCATCATGGCCTTGAATTTGATATGAGCGGCTACAGGACGTCAGTGGAGGGACATCAATTACCATTACTGGTCCTTAATGGTATCCACTAGATATAAACTGCTGCCAATAGAAGGCAACAAATTACCAGTAGAGACCAGTAGAGTAGGGTCTTTCATAATTAGCACAGTAGTGTTCATTAGGTAAGTGTATTAACAGTCTCTCGTCCAGAATGGCTGATTTTCTGCAGACAGTAGTGTTTAAGTAAATCTGAAACCTGATTTAATAAAGGTTTGCATATGAAAAAAAAACTAATTCAAACATAGCAGCACCTCCATAAAACATGTAGACTGCTTTACTAACAGGGTTTACCGAGGATTTTTTCTTTGATGTGAGCATAAAAGCATGTTTTGTCTGTGTTGTGTGTTGTTATTGATGAATATATAGGGGATTTCTACTTGTATGTGCAAAACAGTCAAAGAATATTGGTGAGAAAATGTGTGTGTGTGTTTGTGTGTCCCAGTCTAGCACACTACCTCTGTTACATCAGATCAGGTCAGATCAGATCAGATCAGATAGTGTGACAGTAGAATGACTGGATTAACATTAACTCATCTTCTTTATCTACACACACCGTCAGTCAGTGTTAGATTTCTCCTATTTGGGGTGTGTAAGAGAGGGCAAGAGAGAGAGAGAGAGAGAGAGAGAGATTGGGTTGGGTAGTGGAGCGTTGCTATGACAGCTGTTTTTGTGCATTTGTTTTCCTCCATTTTCAAGATGCTACTAATCCCTTCCAGATTTATTCATCTAATTTTTGAAATCAGTTAATCTTTTCTTGTTGTGATTGTCGAAAAGTTGTTTCATGAAGTTTTTTTTTTTTTTTTACATTTCTTTTAGAGATACACAAATCTCTCATGAAGCTACTCTTGCTACGTTCACAAATGTCTGATCTCCCATAGTCTAGCGCACATACTCACTTATTGGGCAGTTAAATCTGATCACTTGGGCAAAATGCAGACAACTAGAATGCGTATACCATGAACGTCACTCACTATCGTGATCCTGACACAGATAGATATCATATGAATGTAAACAGGGCCAAGAAGAGATACTGTGTTGAGCGATGCACCAGTGGGAACAGTGGGATGAACGAAACTGCTCTTACAGAGATAAACGAAATTAGACAATATCGATTTCTACTCCTTTTAACCTCCTATTGTAAAGCCCTGGCTTGTAAATCATCTTAAAGCATATTACTAGGTCACTACTAATGATTATTTAGAAACTAACAGGAATGGTATGTAGTTGTTAGAGTCAGGAATGTAAGTCAGGACAGATCCTGAGACATGTTTTGGTGAAGCTCCAGTTTCCTGCCACCTCCTAAAAACATGCTGATAGGTAGATTAGTGACTCTTAGTTGTCTCTAGCTGAGAATTTATGTGTGATAGGCTGGCCATCCAGTCATAATGATTTCCTGCCTATTTCCCTGTTATCCCCTGGCATCCTCCCTGACCAGGATAAAGCAGTTACTGAAGATGAATGAGCGAATATTGAGCTAGTGAGAGAAATGCATTAATACACCCTGGAGTTAATGGAATTCGTCACACTGAGTGTTACATATAGTATATATAGGGTGTGAGTGTAATTATGAATTGGTGTACGTGATTCAAACTCAGGAGAAGATGAACGTGCCGGTGGAGTGTTGTGCTGGGGATTGTAATCCGTAGCGTCCATGTTTGTAGGCCGCAGTGTGTTCTGGGAAGTGGAGTCTCTGGCGTTTGTGCGACAGCCATCTTTATCAGCTGTTACGTTCTAGTGGAAAGGAAACAGTTTCTGATTCCCCTCTGGATGGAGCTCTCATCAACTGGAGGCTACAGCCTGGAGATTGCTTAGGACGGTACCCCTTGAAGTACCATGGAAATGGTTTTAGACCTCGATTCCACATGGACATTCTCACTGTGGTTGCTACTATGTCCTTGGGACTGCAATTACCACATACAGTTTTACACTCAGGTCTCCTTTAGTGAACAGTAGACTAGTTCAACAAAGACTTCATGCAAAAAGCATAATGAACTTTCTTTTACTCTCACACTATCCGTTGTTACCCAGATGAGGACGGGTTCCCTTCTGAGTCTGGTTACTTTCAAGGTTTCTTCCTCATATCATCTCAGGGAGTTTTTCTTCACCACCGTCGACACTGGCTCACTCAATAGGGATAAATTCACACACTTAAAATCTGTACCCTGTGTTTTATATTTCTGTAAAACTGCTTTGAGACAATTTCCATTGTTAAAAGCGCTATACAAATGGAATTGATTTGAATTGAATTACCACTATTAAAACTGCATCATAGACAAGTCATTTTATTCAGAAAGCACTACAAAAGACAGGCACTCTGAAATCTCAAAAGTGTCATGATTAATATAGTTAAATAATTAGGAAGTTGGAAAATAACTCATTAACCGGTTTGAACGGCTCGGCTTGGGTTTTGGCTGCTTCTACTGTAGCTTGTCAGACTAAACTATTTTTCAGCAGAGAAGTAAAGTTTACATCTGGGTTAGTCGTAAGATTCGGTCCCAGTGGGAGTGATTTTTTACCATGTGTGTGGGGATGAAAGATATTTTAAGGCATTTTAGCTGACTGCACAGGACACGGTGTAAAGAGCACAAGCGAAATATAGAGCGCTGTAAAGGGCACAGTGTGGCACTTGGTCGAAAGAAACTCTCGAGTTGGCTGAAGTTGCACTGTTGCATAAAAGGCTTAAAGAGCTCGCTTGGCCAAAAAAAACCCCCAAAAAACAAAATGAATGGAAGTTAGCAGAGCACAAAATCCATTAGTTATGCACGGATGCAACATTTAATTGTAGCCAAGCTAGCACTTTTCCACAATCGTTCCTTTTTGTAGAAGGGAAGAAGCATCCTAGCTTTCAAAGCCTCTATAACTGATGTGTGTGTACATGGAAGTGTGAAATCCGAGTGAAAACTTCAGACCCTTGTGATATCTGACCAGTTGTGGCAGGGGTCAGAGTGTGAGATGTGTGCGTGTGCGTGTTGACCTTGCTCTTGACCTCATCGCTTTCATTTGTTGATGTCTCTAAGAGATCCTTCTTTTTTATTTGTAACAGCATAGGATGTATCTAACATCTTCCAGAGGAAGATATTGCACAAGAACCTTTATTTTATTATTAAAGGTCATTTTTTTTCAAGCAAGAGTGGAATAAAATGACCAAATCATGATGTGCTAAGTTGGTAGACTCTTCCCTAAGACGACTGAGTGCTGTATTACAAGCACAAGATGCTCTAACGTATTAGTTGAGGGGTGTGTACACTTATGCAACCAGGTTGTTGTACTTCTTTTTTTCTTTTCTATTCATTTCTATTTGTTTTTTCATTTGAATCTTGCCAGTTGCTATATCAAATGTGGAAAAAGCATCTGGCATGATTTATGTTGGTTGTAGAGTTAGCAACGCTAGTATGCCTTGTTTAAGAAAAGGCCATTCATATTTGAGATAGTGTTATTAAATATTAAAATTGGTTCATAGGATATGTTTCTAATTTTCATTTCTCATCACAAGAGGGATATTAAAATAAAATAAAACTCGCTCTCTCAGATATTAGTGTTCATAGTGTTCATTGGTTTATGGTTTAATATTACTTGTTAATATTCTCTGGTGATTGGAGGTCAGGAAGGAGTTTAAAACAAAGCATTACAAACATTGCCAAGCTTTTATCAGTGAATTAATGTCTCATTGGTCTCTTATAAACACATTGACCCTCTTCATCCTAAGCAGGAAATGAAATGGCTGCTGGGAGAAAGCCTGATTTCACCTTTTCACCGAGCTTAGTGGTTTCTCTGAAGGCTTTTCTTTTAGATCTAGTCAGGAAGCATTACAAGTAGAACCTTCAACATCCCATGATGAAGAAAATACAGGAACAGCAGGGAGTCAGATAGAAAAAAAGACAAGCAGGGTGATGAAATATGAACATGAATAGAGAAGACCGAATGACTAAGGCAGTATAGCAGCACATAATCACACCATTCCTAGTCTGATAACCCATAAAGCTTAGACACGATGTATTCAAACTGAACTTCTGAATACAGTATTTTGACATGAGAAGACGAATGCACCATATGTTTGCCTTTTAAGTGGTTAAAGTTGTGAGGACGCTGTTGCTAGGCGACTGGGAAATATAGACGCTGAGCATAAAGTGTCTGATGGTTTTTCGTTGTTAAGTTGTGTATAAGGACAGTGTACAGTACAGGCACACTTAGAGTACAAAGAACAAGAACTAGTCAAAGATAACTACATTTACCTCAGATAAGAATAGGAATTATTTTAAAATGAAACTGTGATTACATTTTGCATTGACCACAAACCAAACTTCAGTGTGTACTGCTATATTAAGAAACAGCAACGTCACGCAAATACAAATGTAATGTCACATGAACTTAAAGTTTGTACAGACTATTATGTTTATTGTATATTTATATTTAATACTCAGATTTTGGTGTGATCTAAACCGATCAGGTGAAGTGACAGGTGAATTGAATAACGTTGATTACCTCATTACAGTGGCATCTGTCAAGGAGTGGGATATATTAGGCAGTAAGTGAACAGTCAGCTCTCGAAGTTGATGTGTTGGAAGCAGGAAAAATGGGGAAGTGTAAGGATCTGAGCAACTTCGACAAGGGCCGAATCGTGATGGTTAGACGACTGGGTCAGAGCATATCCAAAACAGCAGGTCTTGTGCAGTATGCAGTGGTTAATACCTACCAAAAGTGGTCCAAGGAAGGACAACCGGTGGCAGGGTCATGGGCACCAAAGGCTCATTGATGCGCATGGGGAGCGGATGCTAGCTCGTCTGGTCTGATCCCACAGAAGAGCTACTGTAGAACAAATTGCTGAAAAAGTTAATGCTGGTTATGATAGAAAGATGTCAGAACACACAGTGTATCACAGCTTGCTGCGTATGGGTCTGCATAGCTGCAGACCAGTCAGAGTGCCCATGCTGATCCCTGTCCACCCTGGACCATGGCGCAATGGAAGAAGAAGGTGGCCTGGTCTGATTATTCATGTTTTCTTGTACATCATGTGGTTAGCCAGGTACATGTGCATCACTTACCTGGGGAAGAGATGGCACCAGGATGCACTATGAGATGATGGCAAGCCAGCAGAAGCAGTGTGATGCTCTGGACAATGTTCTGCTGGGAATCTTTGGGTCCTGGCATTCATAGGGATATTACTTTGACACGTACCACCTACTTAAACGTTGTTGAAGACCAAGTACACCCCTTCATAGCAACGGTGCTCTCTGCAAATTGTTCAGGAATGGTTTGAGGAACATCTCAAAGAGTTCAAGGTGTTGAACTCCAAATTCCCCAGAACTCAATCCGATTGAGCACTGTGGGACTTGCTGGACAAAAAAGTCAGGTCCATGGAGGCCCCACCTCGAGCTTGCAGGACTTAAATGATCTACTGCTAATGTTTTAGTGCGAGATACCACAGCACACCTTCAGAGGTCTTGTGGAGTCCATGCCTCGATGGGGTCAAAGTTGTTTTGATAGAACGAGGGGGACCGACACATTATTAGGCATGTGGTTTTAATCTTATGACTGATTGGGGTATACACTAACTGACCACCTGCTCACTGTTGAAGATTGGTGAAAAAAATAGAGAATGATCTTCAACTGTCCAATTTCCTTGAACTGCTGCTCCCTTGATGTTTTTGTTTCAAGCACCATTCTGTATAAACCCTACAGATTATGTGTGTATGGGTGTGTGAATCCCAGGAGATCCACAGTTTCTAAAATACTCAAACCAGCCTGTTTGGTGCCAACAACCATGCCACGGTCAAAGTACATAGATCACATTTATTCCCCGTTATGATGTTTGACGCGAACATCGCCTGAAGCTCTTGACCTGTAGCTGCATAATTCTATGCACTGTGCTGCTGCCACATAATTGGGTGATTAGATAATTGCATGATTGAGCAAGTGTACAGATGTTCCTAATAAAGTTGTCAAGGAGTGTACTTATGTTGTATTTAAATATTCAAACGCAATAATATTAAGTTCATGTGTGGAGATGTTTCCTGTAGAGCATGTTATAAAACAAACAGAAAACTTTGTGGTCGCAGTAAAAACTATTTTGACCACTTCACTTGGAATTCTTTTCATAACTTTCGGATGTGTATCAGAAATAACTAGTGTTGATTTGGAACAATAAGTCACTCAAACTAATCAGAAAAATTTCGCGCCCTGGGAGCGAGCGCAAAATATTGCGGACACGACACAATCTGAATATATGAATAGGCTTATTGTGTTACGTTTTCAATGCAAATGCAGTTTCAAAGTGAAAGCCACCATGGGCACAAAAGTGGAAATCTGACAAAAGAATGTTTTCCAGGCAGAAGACTGCGCCTTTGTATAAACACTTGAATTCAAAGCAGCGCTAGCAGATACTCTCTGACTCTCATCTCACTCATTGCGTATTCACTTAAAAGCTGATCTAGAACATGAAACGTGGAGGAAGAAAAGTGGAAACAATATACTTGCTGGTAGAATACTGGAGTTATTTCTGCATTTCTGCTGTATTTAACTTTGCCCTTGTTGATCATGAAAAGAAATGCTCTATACACGCTCGATTATTTTGTCAATTATGTGAATGGTGTAGACGATTATAGCGACGGATGAAAGAAAAGTTTCTCCTCTGACTTCGAAACACAGATATCAGATTTCAGGGTCCTCACTTCTATAGAATGCCTCTGCTTGCTACTAAGAACTATGGCCCTGTTTACACTAGTGTGTTTTCGTTTTAAAAACACATAACTGTTGCTACGGTTACACCTGTCGTCTACACTACTCCGGTGTTTTCCACCCTCGAAAACTTTTGGAGACTTTTGGAAACGCCGAAGACCCCGTTTTAGTTTGAAAACTCCGGGCTCGTGTTTCAGTTTAAACAGACCAAAACGAAGACTTTTTAAAACGAAGGCGTGGTTTCGCCCACATTCGCCCCCTGATTGGGTCTTCTGGATCATTGCGTATCCTTCCCTGATTTGTCAAGCCCCTACCATGTGACCATTACGCTACCTTGATCATATACACAACAACATGGAGATGGAACCACAAGCTTTGCTGGCTTTGTTGTCATTCTTAGCAGAAATTGTGCACTTAAATTCTGTATTTTATAATACTGCAGCTGCCTATATGCGCAAGAGACGAGCTATGATTAGAGAAATCGACAATAAATCTCATTTCAAGTGGTGTAAGCCGTACATGGAACGCCGGTTTGTTGTGCATCCCAGTGACTAGCAGCCAACTTCCTGTTTACACTTGTACGCGCATGCCCAGTGTGCATGAATGGTCATGTGACATGCGTATTTTGTCGTGTAGTGTGGACGGAGATCGTTTCTGAAAGAAAGTTTCAGTGTGGACGAGGATCGTTTTCAATTTAAAACAAAAACGCACTAGTGTAAACAGGGCCTGTGACTGTAATTTGAAGATAAAATCACAAGCACAGGATAAGGAAATATTCCCCAGATACATACATTGTGTCTGTTGGCAATTTAAAAAAGAAAAATCTCCTAATGTACGTATAGAACATTACCTGGGTGTCACAGTGTTGTAGTGGCTAGTGTTGCTAGGTTTGAATCTCTGTGTGGAGATATGCATGTGTTCATTGGTTAAATGTGATTGCAGATTGTCCTCCAGATTCCTCAGCAGATTGTCCACAAGCATGCTGGTAGGTGAATTGACTACTCTAAATTGCCCCTAGGTGTGTGTGTGTGTGTGTGTGTTTGTGTGTGTGTTTGTGTGTACATGTGTGTGTATGTGTGGTGAAGTATTGGCACCATAGCCCAGGTGTATTTCTGCCTTGCATCCAATGTTTCCAGGATAAGCTCTGGTTTCCACCGAGACCCTGACTAGAATAAAGTGGTTACTGAAGATGAATGAATGAAGGAATGAACATTGACACTGCCTGCCATTATCTAGTTCTCCTGTCACACAATAACTCCCAGTCTTGGAGATACAGGTCTATTATATGCCTCATGCAATATGACTGAACAGCTGAATATCAGTGCCAATACCCATCAATACCCATCTTCTGTATACATTCAGGTCATTATTGTTTTATTATATTGTATTGTAACACTTTACCAATAGACATCAACACAGATCAGCTTTATCGAAATCTGGATATAGATGTGTATATATATAATGAGTAAGCCAGAGTAATAGCGTCCTAAAACTCTCTGAGATGAGATGAGGAAGAAACCTTGAGAGGAACCAGGTTCAACATGGAAACAGTTGTCTTTACTGAGATAAGAAGTCATTCCTCTTCTGCAACTGTGTAGTATAAATTCAAGCAAGTGTGTTGAAAGGATGTTCAGCATGACAGTATTGTAAATGAGTCCTGGGATGAGCAAACGACAATCTTTATGATTACAGCAAGTGCAAAGCTACAGTATCAGGAATAGATCAGGACCAGGACCAGTAATGTTTTTTTGGCATTTTCTGTGCTTCATACTTTATTGCTGTGACATGCCATCACATGATGAGTATTAACTTATCAGTCTGCTGTGACTGTGTGCCATATCGCATCAAACCAGTGACTACATTTCCCATCCTGCACTGCGGCCTACAAACATGGCCGTCATGGACCTCAATTCCCAGAACACACCTTCATTCTAATCACACACACCTGCATCCAATTCACAATCACAACCACAGTTTAAAAGGACTTTCAATGTGTTCACTCTTCGTGAAGTAAACACTCAGTTACTGTTTGTCTCTGTTGTTTACCAAGCCTTGATTACGTGTTTGTTTATTCTGGAGTTTTGACTTTGCTTACGTTTACGACTTCATCTCTTTGCCCTGTTTGTGTTGTTTGCCTGATCGCCTAACCTCGGCCTGCCCATGATTATTGTCTTCTGCCTTATCCATTGGACGTGTTGTTTGATTCAACTGCCATACCTGCACTAGCTTCCGTCTCTGCTTCTGTTACGTGAAGCTATGACTAGAAAAATCAGCTCAAAAAGAGTGAATGCGACAGACAAAATCATCACCGTGATGTGTTTATTTATCATGATAATCAGACACACATTAGTAATGATCTGCTTTCTGTCCCTCCTCATAGGGCTGAGTGTGTTTGCGCTACACATGGAAGTGCTAATGGCTGTTGGAAACAGGACAGACATTTTCAGAGAGAGTGAGAGAGAGAGGATTTTTTTATCTTATTGGAACGAGGAGTAAGCAGAAAATCCAATCATTGTTCACTGTGATGGTGTACTGATTTGAGAGAAACAGCTGAAAGAAGAACGTGTGTGTGTGTGTGTGTGTGTGTGTGAGAAGGAGATGGAGAGTGTGGATAATCACAGTTTAATGGTTCGTAATGTCAGTGTTGATAATGGGGCTCTTATCAGTTGTGCTACACTTTTGTAGGAAATCGAAATGCAAAAATGTGAATTTGTTAAAAGCTCTCAGCACCTCAGCATAGGAAATCGAACAACCCTGGCAATTCCAGTGAAGTCTGCATGTGATCAACGTGCCAGCCATGAACACCACCATATTCTCTGCTGATGAGCAACCTGTGTGTGTGTGTGTGTGTGTGTGTGTGTGTGTGTGTGTGTGTGTGTGTGTGTGTGTGTGAGAGAGAGAGAGAGCGAGATTCTCTCGGAGTTCTTTACGTTCTCATTACCAGGTTGAAGTGACCCAAATCTGATTTTCTGCCTTGATGTGATGCAGGACATCACGGACATGAAAATCTGATCTTTTCAAATCAGACCTGAGCCAGTTGTCACGTGATATGTATGAGAACGGAAATATCGGACTTCACACGGCTTTTTTCCAAATGCACATGCTAGGGATGGGCGTTATCTTATCGTTTGCGATATACCGGTAGAAATTCTCCCCACGATTAGAATTAGTCTAAAGCCTAGTTGATGACGTGTTTCTGCATGCGACCCGTTCGCAGCTCACGTGCAGAGCGAGAACAAGTATGGCGGAAGGCGGACGTGAAGCCGAGGAGGAGTTCATCCCTAAACGAGGAGCTACCTCTACAATCTGGAACTGGTTTGCTTACAGAAAATCAGTTTTACTTTTACATCAATGTTTGTGTTTCTGAGGCTCTCAAGACTGCACGCAGCTATCAGATGTAGCCAAGAACAGTAGTGCATGGTACTATATTTATATCGTCACTGATATCGTTATCGCAATAAATACCAGAACATATCGTGATATAGTTTTAAGTGCATGTCGGCCATCCCTAGCGCATGCATATGCGAACAGGCACGTCATTGTCATTGTTAAAATAGCAGTGGAGGACGGCGGCGGTGATATTTATTGGAAGGATGGGGAAATTGGTGATTTTAGTTATTTATATTTGCAGAATCAATTCAAGCAATACTGGAAGGAACCTACTGCAAAACCAGGAATAAATTGATGGGTGCATGCACAGTGATTTGTGGAACTGGTGTGTTCATATTAGTGACAGATATAAGTCAGTTGATGTTAAGAATGTGAACTGTCCGGAGAGACCAATCCAATCTGAGCAAATGTGTACATAGAACTTACATTCTCTTCTCTCAGCTTCTGCAGTTTTATCTTTGTATGTAGAATTATCCAATTCAGTAACAATACTACGGTTAGTGTGTGTGTGTGTGTGTGTTAGAATTATACTGTGCTTGTATGTAAGCTTTCCTACATCGAGAGAGCACTTCTTTCTTTTTCTTTTTTTTTTTTTTTTAAATAAACAGTTTTAAGTTTGTTGTTAGATTAGTTTCAGAACTATTCAGTATTCAAGCTGTTGCACAATTTCTAGGTCATTATTTATACTGAAGCAAATGTGTGCTATATATCACGTTAATCCTTTGTACAAAGGGTCAGCTTTTCTCTGAGTCCTATCCCTTCCGTTGTAGCATGTGTAGAGACGAAACACCGATGGATCCAATCTAACATGGATCATCGGGTTTTACACAAACTTGTGGAGTCTGTGTCAGCTCGAGTGTCATTAAAGTACAAAGAGGATTCCAAATACTCTGAAACTCTGCAATGCATGTAAATGTGTCGAAGATATCATGTGTAACGAAAAATAATGCTAAACAGAAGGTTTTTCAGTTGTGTGTGCAAACTTTGATTTTATATATATATATATATATATATATATGTATATATGTATATATATGTATATGTATATATGTATATATATGTATATGTATATATGTATATATATGTATATGTATATATGTATATATATGTATATGTATATATGTATATATATGTATATGTATATATGTATATATATGTATATGTATATATGTATATATATGTATATGTATATATGTATATATATGTATATGTATATATGTATATATATATATATGTATATATGTGTATATATATATATATATATACATATATATATATATATATCCTTTGATGATGTAAGATATATTAAGATAAGCCATACACTGGAAATTAAAGAAACAAATAAAAAAAATTTTTTTTTGGTCAATCTGCTGTTTTGCCAGCAACCAATAACAAGAGCTTCTCTCTCTCCCTCTCTCTCTCTCTCCCTCTCTCTCTCTGCTTGCATGTTAAGGAAGTTGAGGTAAGTTATTTCTAATTCATTTAATTAATTAAGCACCTTTGTACTTTGTTTTGCATTGTGATGTTTCCTGTTTGGCTTTTTTTTTAAATTTTCTCTCTCTCTCATGCATACCTCACGATCTCTCCCACTCTTATGTACACTCTCTCGAGCTTAATTTTTTTTCCACGTGCTCACTTTTTCATGCTCAAGGATTCTCTTTCATGTCTCTCCCACTTCCTCATTTAAACACATTTTAATGCAACCTGATCGCACAAAATATTTATAGAAACCCTTAACAAGCAGTTGTGATTCACTGAAATTTCATAGCGTTGAAGTTTGTCAGAAAAGACTGTCATAATCGAACATGGTCTGCACTTATATAGCGCTTTTTTCCAAAGCACTTTACACTGTGTCTCATTCACCCACACACTCACAGACCAATGGTAGCAGAACTGCCATGCAAGGCACTAACTTGCCATCGAGAGCAACTTGGTGTTCAGTGTCTTGCCCAAGGACACTGCGGCATGTGGAGTCATGTGGGCCGGGAATCGAACCGCCAACCCTACGATTAGTGGACAACCCGCTCTACCACCTGATCCACAGCCGCTAATAATGTTAAAGCCACTGGGTATGAGAGGGGTGTCCACCCTAGCTGACATACCAGTGCTTGTGTAGACAACAAAGGAAACTAGAGAACCCTGAGGAACCCCATGCAGACATGGGACAGGGAGAATGTACATGTACTGTATATAAACACCAATTCATTCATTATTTTCATTGATGAGCTTACACACCTTCTGTGGTCTCTAATCTGCAAGAATAGTTTGCTCTGGTATCAAAAAGGTATATCACATTTCAGAATATTGAATAGTCTTTCACATCCATGTATGTGTTATTCAAATAAAGTCCTAATTATTTGTTGAACATTAACATTTATCAAGTGTGTATTAATTATTAGCCAACATGAGCAGTATTTCTATAAATATGAGGCCTCAGATCCTCTTTGCTCTTGCCGTGTGTGTGCTGAGAGGTGAAACCGATATCTAATGTGTACGGAAAATGGAAATGAAGGAAGTTTTCTTTTTTAAGCTTGTTCCAGTAGTTCCTCCTATTCTTCATGATACAATAAAAAGACATTTCGTGATAGGAGTAATGGCTGTTATTGTGGACCAACACTTAAAATGACCAGCGCTGCGTCTTCTCTCTTTAGAGGAAATCCAGGAACCGGAGGAAAAAAAAAAAAAACAACACAAAACTGTGATTTACTGCTCAGTGCTACTTTTAAAGCTGCCATTGTTGTTCCATCTTTATAATAATGAATAATGAAGTGTGCGACTTCCAGTTTTCACTGAGGCCTGTGGGAATAAAACACAGAGTGTTATTATCAATTTAGAGCAGTTAAGCTTCGCTGAGAACAAACCTTAGCAAGCAGTTTTTACAGGTCTTCTGTCGTTTTTTTATGCTGAATGGGTGTGTGTGTGTGTGTGTGTGTGTGTGTGTGTGTGTGTGTGTTAGAGAGAGAGAGAGCGACTGTGTGTATATGCAATGTACACTTTTAAATAAAACATCCATTGCCAGAAATTAGCTTAATCAGACATTTCATTGTTTACAATGTCTAGTCTATTATTATTATTATTATTATTATTATTACATATGAACACACAAAATTGACAGAATCTGAAAGTTGGCAAACCTCCACATATGCTTTTTAGCGTCTCTGCCATCGCTGATATCAGATTGACCTTGAAAATGTCGAAAATTGAAGAAATAATAAAAATGCAAATACAGACTTATCTTCCGTAAAGCTTGTATGTGTCAAGAGCGCAAAAAAAAACTGCTCATTTCCATTTAAACTAAACAATATCCTTATAGCCTTGTAAAACTATGAAATGGCCTGTAATATTCGATTAGATTCTGTAGGTGGATGTACTTCCTTGTGAAAGTCAGAATAATGTTGTGTTGAAGTGCTTGACTGATTTACATAAGAGATAACGATGTTCAAGGTATGCCACACCCTGCCGAATCTAAACAAACTTGACAGTATCTTAGCGAGTTATTTAAATATGGAAAACATGGAAGAGAGTGTGAACCTTTTGCTTGTTCTTACTGAACAAGAAATCCCATCATCAAAAAAAGGCCATTTCCAGACATGAATGATGAAACATACATTTAAAATGAGAATTAAAAAAAATCAAGCTACAAAAACCCCCCCAAAAACAATTTTGATTTCAGAGGCATGTTAAGCTTCACTCCACCATCTTGTTAGAGGATCTGTGATGTCCAGTGCCCTACATAAGTATTCACTCCCCTTGAATATTTCCACGTTTTGTAGTGTTTGAACTGAAATGGATGTAATGCTAGATGTATTGTGTAAATCAAATGGGACAAAAAAAAAAAGTCCAATTTAATTCCAGCTCAGTTCCAGGTTGTAGATTACAAAATCAGGAAAAGTTTAAGGGGGGTGAATCACTGTAGCGCAATATTTCTGAAACATTCTCAAAGACATTTTGATTGGTCACTGAAACTTTTTGAGTGAGAGAGAGAGAGAGAGAGAGACAGAGAGAGATAGAAATGGAAGGGCATTCATATGGCCTAAGGCCTGAAGGGATGTTTGGTTGGAAATGATTGGATGGTTTGCAAGTTATAGAGTTCAATGCTGTCCTATTTTTACCCACAATTCACTGTCACTCTCAGCTGGAAGCCTGTGGTCAGCCATGGCCTAGTTTATCTTGGGAAGACGCAACCTTGCGCTATCTCGCTCACTCTCTTTCTTTTGTCTGCCTCTATGTCTCTGTTTGTCTGTCTCTCGCTCTCGCTCTCTCACTCTGACTCTCTCCTTGCTTTGCTTTTATCTGCTGTCACACTTCTACAAAATCTCTCACACATAGACTCAATCATTTATCCTATAATTACTTATTTACCTAGTTACCTAGCATTGAGTTGCATTTGATGTGGGTTGCCATTGCCATCGCCATCCCCCATTATGTTTCCTTTATAGAAATCACAATTTCCCAGTTATATATAGTCACACACACACACACACACACACACACACATACACACACATACACACACACACAGACAGGTTTGGGTGCTACATTATATATGCTTTGGTGAAACAGGAGGAATTGTTCTATTTTTACAAGTTTTAAATTTAGTGAAATTACTCGATCATCCACATAACCTCCAGAATTCCACTAGAATTACACTAGAATTCCACCTTCAAAATTTGGGAAGCAGTGCCAGAGGGAGGAATGAAACCAAACTGCACCAAACAAGCAGCAATAGCAGGGGTAATCCAAAAAACCTAAACTAAGAAACAAAACACGGTCAAGAACTAGCGTAAGAAAAACGGAAACAAACACTCAACAATACTGCGTGGAGAACAAAGTCACACAGGGGTTTAAATACTGTACACAGACTAATCAAGGGGAAAACTAGGAACAGGTGTGAATGAACATGACTCGTGAGGGGAACAACCAATAACGATACAGGGGCGGAGACAAGACAGAAGCCAAAACAAAAACATACATGGTAATGTAAACAAAGTCAGTAGCTTAAGCACACTGAGTGTTGGAAGGGGAAGTACCTGACATTTGGTCATGTTTATAGATTACAAAAACATTACAGTAAGTCACAGTGTGTTTTGGGTGAGACAGACTTCCATTATTTGCTAACAGCATAATCTTTATAGCTTTAGTGGGGAAAAAACTATGTGGGAAAAGTGCTTGGTTGTAAGAAAAACTCAACTGCAAATACACCATCCCTCCCCACAAAAAAAAAACAACAAAACATTACTTTGAAATGACTTAGTGCTCTTGCTCTGATAAGTACATTACTTCCAGGGTGAAAAGCAGTTAATTAATATTGGCTTTAAGCCCTCATCATGCTCAAAACGCTGCTGTTATTCAGGTCGAAATGCAAAAGCTTTTAGAAATGCCCTGGCTGGGACTAATGTGCCGTGAGGTTTGCCTTCATGTGTGTCTGCACAGTGGCTATTCAGATCCAAGCTGTGTAACCTGGTTTACTTTTGCATGAATAGAAATGAACCAGGACATATAGTAGGTTGCTGGCCCCAGTCCAAGTCCAAGAGTGTGATTACGGTAACGGCAAGTTAGCCATCGTAACTCTTATAACTTAATTGTTCTTTAATAATGCTTCAGCATTGAATCTAATAAAACATTAACCAGTCTTAGGCAACAATCTCATTTAAACAAGGTTTCTTTGATGATAATGGCTGTACTTTATAGCCATACTTTTCAACGTTTTTTTCCCTGCTGATAGCAGAAAGACTATTGTAAATCTACTAATCTACTATTGTAAATTTTTACCATATGTAAATCTAATGATTTACGTAAAATTCGTATTATTTTGACTCCTGAGTGGCACAAGCGAAAGATCATTCAGAAGATTGCGAGTTCGAATCCTGACGATGCCACAGCCATCCATGGCCAGGAGCCAAGGGAGCAAAATTGGCCGTGCTCTCTGGGTGGGAGGAGTTACATACTCCTGCTCCACTGTCAATCCCAGTGGTACTAACTAATCATAGGCATCTGTGAGCTCATACATGTGGAAGAGGGTAAGTAGCACTTTCCTCCGAGTGTGTTAGACTGCCCTGTGATATTCTAAATATTTCAGGCGTAAACAGGGTTGAGTAAATGTTGTAGGAAGTAAAATGTTTTTTTTTTTTTTTTAAATTTTTTTTAGAATAATGGAAAGTGACTTATGGAAAGTGAAGCATTTGAACCCTTTCTCGCAGTACACTGGCGTTCCCTTCTGCCGGTGAAATAGAAATCGACTAATCAGACATTTTCAATCAGTATAAACAAATGAATTATTTTATCACCACAAGTCTGTTATAAGATTAGTCAGGACACTGTTGGGTTTCTGTATGTAGAGTATCATGACTTTGTGTTTAGCTGCTGATGAGCAGGGCAATGGGATAATGGAGGAGTGTGAGCCCCCTGCTGGACAAACAGTTCACACCTCCCTAGAGTAACATTGGTCAGAGATAAAACAGACAGCACAACTAAAGCTTTTTTGGATAATATACAATAAAATTATAACATTAAAACCTAGTAGGCTGAGTAAAAACAAAAATAAAAAATACTCATGAAAAACTGCAAAATCTTAAAGCCCTGAGTGTCTGCTTCCTTATGAGCCATTAACCACTATTGTAGAAATTCCATTTTTTGTCCTCTGGTAAAAGATTTATTGACTGAGTTAATGATTTTATTTGAAGGTTAAGCTGATTTCAAAGAGTTGGAGATATTACCTCAATCATGCATTACATTCATAATGGTTAAAATTAGAGATGCACCGATTATTGGCCGATAAAGGCAATTTTTCACGTTACATCCGATGATCAGGGCCGATTATATCCTGTCAATCAAAAGAAGGAGGGAAAACACATCGATTTCGTGCTGTGTGTAAAGATGATGTCGCTTGAGTGGAATGACGACAAAACTGCACTTTGTAATCTCTGCACTGATAAAAATTTTACACCGGAAGTGAGCAGCAGTGAAGCGGGAGTTTCGGCGTCGAGGTTTTTTTTTGCTGCGCTGCTCGAGCTGAATTAAAGCTCCAGTACACCGTTGAAAGATTTAAATGAAGATGAGTTGACAAAAAAGTATATATTGTACAGAAAAATATATTTGTAGAGTAGTGTATTTCATATGCAGTTAATGTTAATATGTAAAAAAGTGTATATTATATATTACCAGTTTGATGTTAATGATGAAGTAGAAATGCTTTTGTCTGTGGTGAGTGAATGTGAGACTAACAGGAGGTTTTTTACAATTCAGCCAATTAATTCTGTTAATATGAATTAATAACATTCAATAAGTTAAGACATCTTACTTTAATCTTCAGAATTTAGTTCATGTGTTAATGTTAATGTGAGTTATGTGTTTTCTGTTTATGAGACCAGTTACTGTGAAACAACTTGTTGAAATAGAGAGAGTAAAGTGTTTAATTGCATTTATTTTAGAATTGTGGAATTAATTATTATTAATTTAAAAGAAGGTATAAAAGGCAGAACTATCTGTATTGGTTATCGGTATCGGCCGATATCACTCTGAATAATTGGTTATCGTATCGGCTGAGAAATTTAGTATTGGTACATCTCTAGTTAAAATGCTTGAGTCACTCATGGTTAAGCCTTCATATTTATAACACGGTTCTAGGAACTCAATACACATGGACTGACATACTGTATGATCAAAGATGTGTGTAGGATTTTTTCTTCTCAGTTCTGATAGAGGACTTATTTTGTCTTTCTATAGGATGATTCCTTCAGGACCTGGGGCCCAAGCAAAGCACAAGACAAAGGTATGAGAATTGTGTCTATGTGTCGCTGTGTCAATTCATGCTGCCTCAACTGTATAAGCATTCTTTCACCCCGTCTCACCTCGTTTGGCCTCACATCTCCTAAATGAATCGTATAGAAAATCCTCCAATCACACAGGGGGACTCTCCATTTTATAGGTCAATGATCTCAACAATCTGTGCTGCACATCTGGCCAATCAATAACGAGAGAGAGAGAGAGAGAGAGAGAGAGAGAGAGATGGGGAGATAAAGATTTATTAGAGTTTAAAAAAAAAATGTTCTGCATGAAATCTGTGAGTATGTATGTACTTGTATTCATTTATATAATTACGTTTACATTGCTGTTTTCTTTACAGGAAATTACGCTATTAAAACCTACTTTATGTGAAAGCACACACACACACACACACACACACACACACACAATCACTCTTTCACTGAGCTGAACACAGTGCCTTGCTCATCTGTAATGGATCAGAAACATAATGTACTTGTAATTATGGAGAAATATTAATTAAATTAGACATGGTAATTTGATGAACATAGTGATCATGAGGTTTACTACACCTTGGACAGGTTACTGTGTGTGTGTGTGTGTGTGTTAGAAAGTAAAAGGAACACTTTATTGAGTAGTCTAGAGGGATATATCGAGAAAGATAAAGGCTAAGAGACACTGACACGCAGGTAGACAGGTGAATAGAAAGGTACATCTCTCTTGATAATGGTGATCAAAGAGAGCCAAACTGTACAATAAGATTGTTACAGCTTGGAACTTTCACACTCTAACACGTAGCTCAGCTCTCACACCAGCTGCCCTGAATAACAAACACAGCTTGGGCACTTCACCCTCCTGTTTTTGCCACACTAATGCTGTTTTATCTGCTGTCTGCCTACAGATGAGAGAGTTCACATGTAGCACAATGTAGCTTGAATAAGTGTAGCTCAAATAAAACATTATGGGTGAAGTAGTTGACATGTGTAATATGTTGTTCAGGTAATATAGCCAGGACAAATAACAAAGTATACATGTAACATTTATAAAAGAAAACAAAACAACAACAACAACAACAACAACAAAAGACAAAGTGGGTGTGCTGTTATAGGAAAATAGTCAATGACAGTGTGGTGTGATTTGGCCCAACACAAAGCAAAGTTACTGTTACCACCCTATAACAGCACATTTTATACCTCTTATACAGCAGTACAGCAGCACATGCTAATATATTTTATTTGATTAAAGAATGGCATCATTTTTACCTGTTTATAATACATTTAGTGTTGAGGATCATCCACAAAGCACATTACTTCATGTTATCACTTATAAGCAGTGGTGGAATTGGCCAAGATACACTGAGGGAACTCTAGTTGAGGCATTTCTTTTCTTTTTTCTCCCAGATGACTGGAATGTAAATCAAATTGAAATATAAAAATATAAAAACCTCTATACTGTATATACTGTGTGTATATATATATATATATATATATATATATATATATATATATATATATATATGTGTGTGTGTGTGTGTATCATGTACATTAATTATTCCATATCTCCACCAAAAAATATGCTTTCTTGAGTACCAAGACAGGCACAGGAAAAATCAATGAACAACATTCCTGAAATACAGTGGGGGAAATAAGTATTGGATGCGTCAACATTTTTTTAATAAATATATTTTCATTGAGGCTATTCACATGAAATTTTCAACAGAAATCCGGAAATATGAAGAATTCACAACATTAAAGTTCATAAATAAAGTTATGTGTGATAAAGTGCAATGACACAGGAAAAAAGTATTGAACATACTAAGAAAAAGCAGTTCTCCAAGACAAGGTAAGGCAAGGAACCAGCTGAAATCCGTAAGCAATTATACCCTCTATCTGTGCAAATTAATATCAGCTGGGTTAATAAATTGATAGTAGATTGATGGTCTATAAAAAGACTTTTCATTACCAAGGTGTCACACAATAAACATCTCATGATGGGTAAAAGCAAAGAGCTCTCCCAAGACCTTCGGAAACTTATTATTGCAAAACATATTGATGGAATCGGATACAGACGTATTTCAAAACTTCTGAATCCTCCAGTAAGCACCATTGGGGTCATTATCCGCAAGGGGAAGCATCACTCCATCATCAACCGGCCACGCACAGGAGCTCCTCGCAAGATTTCTGACCAGGTAGTCAGAAGAATAGTCAGAAGTGTAGCCCAAGAAGCCAAGGACCACTCGGAAAGAGCTCCAGAAACACTTGGAGGCAGCAGGTGCCATCGTCACAGAGAAAACAATAGGCAATGCACTCCACTGCTCACGCTCACCCCGCAAGACTCCATTACTAAAGAAAATTTTGAAGGTCGAAGCATGTCGAAGCTCATTTACAGTTTGCTACAACTCATTTGGACAAGCCTATGAAATACTGTGAGAGTGTAGTCTGGTCAGACTAGAGCAAAATTTAACTTTTTGGCTGTCATACTACACATCGCGTTTGGAGAAGAAATGGCACTGCACATCACCCTAAAAACACTACACCAACAGTGAAATTTGGAGGTGGAAGCATCATGGTGTGGGGCTGTTAGCGTTTTCAATACTTTTTTCCTGTGTCATTCCACTTTATCATACATAACTTTATTTATGGAATCTAATGTTGTGAATTCTTCATATTTCCAGATTTCTTGAGTTAATGATGATGTCTGGTGAAAATTTTATGTGAATAGCCTCATTGGAAATATATTTACTGAAAAAAATGTTGATGTGTCCAATACTTATTTCTCCCACTGTATGTGTGGCACAAAACAAATACTGTTCATTCAAAAGAATCTCTGCTTAGAGATAATGAATAAATATGAAGGCTAACATAACTGTGGATATAATACATAGCAAGGTATGTTAGTGAAAATATGAACAAAGGCATTCAAAATAGATCGACCCTGGATAATTTCAGGTACGTGCACACAGTTTTATCCATATCAAAGTTTCCACTATCACATCTGTTAAAGTAACTGTTTTTGTGAAGATTATCGCCTCCGTTAAGACTCTGTTAACTTCCCTGAAGTGGTCTGATCGGTCCTGTGACGCTGATAGAGAAGTGTTAATATTGGCTGCAGCCTGTAGGTGTTAAGACCAATCAAGAAAGTCAACATTGCGCAACTACATGCAAAAAATCCCTGTGTACATGTGCAGAACTCGAGAGACCCTCTTTATTTCCTGAAAAACATTTAGCTGGTTTAAACTGGAACTCTGTCTCCACGTGTCAACGTTGTGCCCAAAAGTTTGCATACCCCTTGCAGAACCTGCTAAATCTTAATACTGCTAACAAAATAAGATTGATCAAAAAAAATCCCATTTTGTTCTTTATTTGTCCTGCCCTAAATAACCTATTTCACATAACAGATGTTTACATATAGTCCACAAGAAAAGATACTAGCTGAATTTATAAAAAATGAACCCGTTCAAAAGTTTACACACCCTTGATTATTAATACTATGTGTCGTTACCTGGATGATCCATGATTGTGTTCATGTTTTGTGATAGTTATTCACGAGTCCCTTGTTTGTCCTGAGCAGTTCAACTGCTCACTGTTCTTCAGAAAAATCCTCCAGGTCCTTACATTCTTTGCTTTTCCAGCATATTTTGCATATTTGACCCCTTTCCAACAGTGACTATATGATGTTCAGGTCCATCTTTTCACACTGAGGACAGCTGAGGGACTCGTACACAACTATTACAAAAGGTACAAACGTTCACTGATGTTAAAGAAGGTAACATGATACATTAAGAGCCAGGGGGGTGTAAACTTTTAAACAGAATGATCAGTGTAAATTTTTGAACAGGATAGGTGTAAATTGACATGCTGTTATTGGAAAATTTGAGGTGTTAATACTGACGCAAAGGGTATCACACCACTACGTTGTTGATTATTGTCCTACTGCAGCAGGCTCCATCTTGTTTTGTTCCTTACTGTATATCCTGTATATTTTGGACGTCAGGGTCAACTGTAGTTCTTTGTGTGATTTCTCCAGGTAGAATTGTACAAATGTATACTGACATTTCATTTCTGGTTCGAACCCTCTGAGATTACTCGACTCACTAAAACGTACCGTGAGCACTTCATGGTGCCTAGTGTAGGCTGGACATAATGTAATAACATGCCTCTACAAATTTTTACAAAAATTTAGCAATCTGTGCACTTCATTTTGGCTCTACTCATTAAATCTCTCTAGCATCTCTGAGGAGTATCAAAACCTGGCTTAGCAAGAAATGATCGAAATGGCATTGATGGCACTTCAGTTAGTTTGATGAGAGTTAGCTCATAATTTCTCTAAACATGTGCATTGTGATAACAGTGTAATTAGATGTAGGTGATGTAGGTAGGTAGGTATCTAGTTGTGCCTTGGAAGGGATTTCATTTATACAATGACTGTGGAATTGGGAAAAGGGAACGAGAAGAATTGTGCTATTATGCTTGCCGAGGCAAAGCTGATAGAAGCCAGTGCTTGGGGTGCTTTCAAGTCTGTGTGAGAGACAGCCCAAGGGTTTGTGATGAGCTGGAGGGCAAATGTCATCGAGTGAGTCTATGCATTTAAGAGATCAGAAGTGTTGCTATTGAAATGAAATGTTGTAGCATAAATGTGAAACCTAACATCCTATAAAGCAGAGGTTCTCAAGCTTTTGTAACTAAAGCCCCCCCCAAGCCTCCCCATCATGTGGCACGGTCCACCCCCTCGATCCATATTGGAGGAGATCAGGTATAATGATTATCTATATATCTACATGTTCCATTCATTTATGGAACATGAATGATCAAAAATGTTTCTGAACACTATAACTACTTTGAAGAAGAGAACTAGGCTGTCATAATGTGGACTATTTTACATGTAAAACATGTTGCATTACATTCGTCTTGCGTTCTAAAAACATTTGCATATGAATGAAGTAAATTGGGACAAAGGGTGCGTCTCGTTATCCATGACATTGTTAAATCTCCGGCTCTCAGACACTCACTGAACAGAGCAGACACAGAGAGAGGTGTGAGTGCAGCAGGAAAGCAAGACCTCGCACTTGCAGGACAGTACTGCTAACATTTTGAAAGTTGCTAAGGCTTGTCCAAAAAGTCGCTAGATTTTTCGCAAGGGGTTTTTTTTTTTTTTTTTTTGCAAAAAGTCGCTAAAGGGGTCTGAAAAGTCGCTAAGTTGGCAACACTGGTCTGCACTGACAGCTAGATAAAAGGCAGTCTAAGCTCCGCCTCTCTCCAGCAAAATGAATATACAGAGTGAGAGAGAACGTGGGGTTTTTCATTTTTTGTGCACATTCTATCTGAGAAGCAATAAAATACACCGAGTACACAAATGATGCCCTGTCTGTGTTTTTCTTGAAAACAATTTGCTCCCACCTTCCAATCTCGCCACGCACCCCTGGCTGAGAACCACTGCAGTATAAAGCATATGTTAAAACATATACAGTATAGCACCATTAACCTTAAAAGTAGGTGTAACTATATTAGATTTACTGAAAATCTTGAAAATATGCCATCATTCAGCAGAAGAAAACTGAGTGACAGAGCAGCAGTGCTATAGAGCCGCATCAGCCTTCTGTATCCTGGAGGGAACATGCTTTCATCCAAACGCAAAATCCTATATGAATCCTTCTAACAGCGGAGAAATCTGACCTCGAGCCATCCTTGGGGATCTTCAGTATGTTCTCACTGACTGAGGCAATGTGAGAGAGGGGGACAAAGAGACTGTGCGCCAGAGGATTGAAAAGGTCAGAGAGCGTTCCCTCGACTCTCTTATCAGCTACTGAACAGAGACGTCGACATTGTCCAACACCCCCCTCCACCCCCCTCAATCTTACACGCTGTACAAGCCACCCTTTATTCTTTTATCATTGTGTGTGTGTGTGTGTGTGTGTGTGTGTGTGTGTTTGTGCGCATACATTATGACTGCAGAAATTTACTGTAAGTCTGAATGTCAGATTCATTGCTCTGTGTTTCACTGAGAATCCAGTCACTTTTTTCTCACTCTGTCGTTACTGTTGCACACACACACACACACACACACACCCTTTCTACTCTTTTCACAAATCTGGTGCTCGTACCTGGTCTTTGGTTTCCTAGAAATCCCTTTGTATCAAACACAAAACTTTAAACCCCTGTTCTTATTGTAGTAATACTTACTCCTTATCAATATCTGAACAATACCTTTAACCTTTTTCTAGCAAAAATGAAAATAGTACTAAGACTTTGCAATAGAGTTAAAAAAAAAAATAAACAAAACAAAAAACAAAAAATGAAAAAAAAAACATGAAAAAGATTAATACAAAAAAGTTACACAGCTATACAAACATTTAAAGAAACCAAAGTGCAATAAGTCTGATAGAGACAGATATAGTATACATCCATCCTCCATCCATCCATCTTCTATACCGCTTATCCTTTTCAGGGTCACGGGGGAACCTGGAGCCTATCCTAGGGAGCATCGGGCACAAGGCGGGGTACACCCTGGACAGGGTGCCAATCCATCACAGGGCAGAATAGATGCAGTATACAGTGTAAGGAATATACACAGGGCTTGTTGTTATACTAGAGGAAATGTGGGGCATTACTACCCAGAACTTTATTATTTTCTTAACCTTTGTGCATCCTTTTTTCGTCATTTTTGTCTTTTTCATTATTATTTTGAAAATCATTTTGTCTGTGTTAATCCAAACAGCATACATTTTGCAAACGGTGTGTATTTTTATTAGGGCTCCAACTAATGATTATTTTGAAAATCGATGAATCTGTCGAGTATTTCTTCGATTAATCGATTCGTTGGATTAAAAGGGCCATTTTTATTTTCTGTACTTTTTTTGCCAAAAAAAAAACCAACTTATTTCACATTCTGCCCGATGTTGTTTTTCAAACATTGTGCACATTGAAGGTTATGAAAAAAGTATTAAATGTATCTATGTGGGTTATGCTATACACTGTGCAAAGGATTTTTTTTTAACTATTAACATTATATTTTCAAAACAAAAAAAGCAACTGATCGTCCACAAGCTTTAAAGCAGAAGTTAAATCACTATATTAAAAATGTAAAATAAAAGCACAAACTAAGTGTTAACTGGTAAGAGGCTGAATGTTCTGCAGTAATACACACATTCACTATACGACACTTCTTACATTTATATACAATTACATGTTATAACCCCATTAAAGTTACTGCTCTCATAAAAACACAATTACTTTAGTTTTTAAATACAGCAAACAACATATTTGTTCAGACTGAATATTTTAGTCAGAGTTATCATGTGCTGTTTGAATGATGCGCATGCGTGGACTCGTGCTCATTCAGTGAAGTTTAACGGTCAGGACGAGGCTTTATATAAAATGGAAATATTAGCGTGAATTTCTAACATTTACAGATAAGGATATAAAGGTAAAAGTCTCATTTCTGTGCTGAAGAAAACACGTCCGGAACACATTAAACATCACACGCATCTGTAGCAGCATCTGACACGACGAGCCACGTTAATACACTTACAAGTTTGTTCGAAGCGCTGAATATAAAACATTCTCATGTTTTGGACGACCTGGATCGTGCACATTTCCCACAGCAGCTCACTCTGTGACCTCCGCTGTTTTCCAGATGTGTTTTATTCATAGAAATGCGTTTTTCACCATTGCGAAGTGACATCACTGACCAGTGCGGGGGGGATTGTGGGTTTAATGGAGGGGGTGGATGGGGGGGGGTGATATCCACAGTGACGTCACAGACCCAACTATTCCATAATGACACATTGTTGTCAATTATTTTAATTATCGATTTTATCGATTAGTTGTTGCAGCCCTAATTATTATTGGAATTTTAATATTTCACACTCATTCACTTCCATAAATCTATTTTAAACTAGGTACACAAAATATTTACACTCAGGACCATAAGGACAAAAATGTCCCCATTGAAACCCATTCAAACTGCAATATTTAATCCCTGTGACGTTTAAGCATAAAATCACGCAGTCTGTGTTAATAGGCTTTTATTTTGTTGACAAGGTTTCAAAACATAGAATTTTAAAAAAAATTTCTGAAATGTGTAGTATTTTCTCAGGTTTAGCCTCTGGGGAAAATCCATGATTTTCCTTTTTTCTGATTCTGCTGTATTATAGAGCATTGCAGACCAACTGAATAAATGACTCAGCTATAAATATGTATGTATGTGCTTGTATGGATATCAGAGTTGTGGTTTGTATGTGTGTACTGAAAATTTTATGTATGTGTGAACGGTTGGAGAGAAAGAAATATAGTAGTGGAAATCACGAATCCCACCCCATGTATACGAGCCAAAGAAGTTTACTGAGCTTTGAAGATTTTTACATTATGTAAACAAAGTGGCGTTTAAAGGGTTACAATTCTGAAAATGAATGAATGATTGGTAATTATGATCAGAACTGATGCTGGTAAAAAAAAAAACGAAGTCAGTGAAAATGGAAAAAAAAAATCAATATATAATATTTCTATGATGGTTTTTTGACATGGACATTTTTGGCCTTTATGGACCTGAGTGGTAGGTTGTTTTTTTGTTTGTTTGTTTTTTTTAATTTGCATAAAAAATCTGAATGCATCAAAATTAATGTTGTTATTAATCACTGACATATCAAAGACTGTAATAATCAAATAAAAAAAATTCTGATTAACATTTAGTATATGGGAAATAATGACTATTTTTCTTTTTTTCATAAAAAAAAACACATCTGTGGCATTATGTAAACAAAGAAGCATTTAAAGGGTTACAATTCTGAAAATGAACGAATGTTTGGTAATTATGATCAGAACTGATGCTGGTAAAAAAAATATGACATCAGTGAAAGTAGAAAAAAAAAAGATAGTTTTTGGACATGGACATTTTTCTCCTCTATGGACCTGTGCGTAACATTTTTAAGTTAAAACTGAATGTCTCATCATGTTTCATTCCTCATTCCACATGCTTTTCTGTTCAGCACTGCTATAATGAGTGATTATTTAAGTTAGAATATCATTAATGTCATCTTAACACAGTCTTTACTCTCACCAATCGCAAGGCTGATGTCACTTGTCTCTGTTTCCGAGCTTTTATTGACACATTGCTCAATCGGGTTCAAGTCTGGGCTCCGGCTGGGCCACTCAAGAACATTCACAGAGTTGTCCTGTAGCCACTCCTTTGCTATCTTGGCTGTGTGCTTAGGGTCGTTGTCCTGTTGGAAGATGAACCTTCGCCCCAGTCTGAGGTCCAGAGCACTCTGGGGCAGGTTTTCATCAAGGATGTCTCTGTACATTGCTGCATTCATCTTTCCCTCTATCCTGACTAGTCTCTCAGTTCCTGCCGCTGAAAAATATCCCCACAGCATGATGCTTCCACTACCATGCTTCACTGTAGGAATGGTATTGGCCACGTGATGACTGGTGCCTGGTTTCCTCCAGACATGACGCTTGCCATTCAGGCCAAAGAGTTCAATCTTTGTCTTGGTCTTGGTCTGAGAGTCCTTCAGGTGCCTTTTGGCAAACTCCAGGCGGGCTGTGGCTTCCGTCTGGCCACTCTACCATACAGGCCTGATTGGTGGAGTGCTGCAGAGATGGTTGTTCTTCTGGAAGGTTCTCCTCTCTCCACAGAGACATGCTGGAGCTCTGTCAGAGTGACCATCGGGTTTTTGGTCACCTCCCTGAGTAAGGCCCTTCTTCCCCGATCGTTCAGTTTGGCCGGGCGGCCAGCTCTAGGAAGAGTCCTGCTGGTTCCAAACTTCTTCCATTTATGGTTGATGGAGGCCACTGTGCTCATTGGGACCTTCAATGCTGCAGAAATGTTTCTGTACCCTTCCCCAGATCTGTGCCTCGATACAGTCCTGTCTCGGAGGTCTCCAGACAATTCCTTGGACTTCAGGGTTTGGTTTGTGCTCTGACATGCATTGTTAACTGTGGGACCTTATATAGACAGGTGTAGGCCTTTCCAAATCATGTCCAATCAACTGAATTTACCACAGGTGGACTCCAATCTAGTTGTAGAAACATCTCAAGGATGATCAGTGGAAACAGGATGCACCTGAGCTCAATTTTGAGTGTCATGGCAAAGGCTGTGAATACTTATGTACATGTGCTTTTTTGTTTTTTATTTTTAATAAATTTGCAAAGATTTCAAACAAACTTCTTTCACGTTGTAATTATGGGGTATTGTTTGTAGAATTTTTAGGAAAATAATGAATTTAATCCATTTTGGATTAAGGCTGTAACATACCAAAATGTGGAAAAAGTGAAGTGCTGTGAATACTTTCCGGATGCACTGTAGTGTTTAGTTCTTCTTGGGAGTCATAACAGCCTGGGAGTGTTGGATTAAGGTCATTAGGGGTTTTATTATTATTGAAACTGTGCTAGATGTTTAATATTTAAATGTAAGATTCAGCTTTGGTTTCAGGCACATATTCTGATATTTTATGCAAGATTTCTTGGGAAACCGCTCTCTCTCTCTCTCTCTCTCTCTCTCTCTCTCTCTGACTCTCTCTCACACTCTGTCTGTCTCTCTCTCTCTCACTCTTTCTGTCTTTCTGTCTCTCTCTGACTCTCTCTCACACTCTGTCTCTCTCTCTCTCTCACTCTCTGACTCTCTCTCACACTCTGTCTCTCTCTCTGACTCTCTCTCTCTCTCTCTGATTCTCTCTCACACTGTCTCTCTCTCTGACTCTCTCTCTCTCTCTCTCTCTGACTCTCTCTCACACTCTGTCTGTCTCTCTCTCACTCTTTCTGTCTCTCTCTGACTCTCTCTCACACTCTGTCTCTCTCTCTGACTCTCTCTCTCTCTCTCTCTGATTCTCTCTCACACTCTGTCTCTCTCTCTGACTCTCTCTCTCTCTCTCTCTCTCTCTCTCTAACTCTCTCACACTCTGTCCCTCTCTCTCTCTCACACACACACACTGTCTGTCTGTCTCTCTCTCTCTCTCACTGACTCTCTCTCACACTCTGTCTCTCTCTCTCTCACTGACTCTCTCTCACACTCTGTCTATCTCTCTCTCTGACTCTCTCTCACACTCTGTCTCTCTCTCTGACTCTCTTTCTCACATTCTCTCTCTTTCTCTCACACACTATGTCTCTCTCTCTGTCTGACTCTCTCTCACTGACTCTCTCTCACACTCTCTCTCTCTCTCTGACTCTGACTCTCTCTCTCTCTCTCTCTCTCTCTCTCTCTCTCTCTCTCTCTCGCTGACTCTCTCTCACACACTCTCTCTCTCTGTCTGTCTCTCTCTCTGACTCTTTCTCTATCTCTCTCCACACTCTGACGCTCTCTGTTTTCTCTCGGGATGTGGATTTTCAGGCCAATTTCCTAAAGCCCAAAGACACATCTATCACACAGGGATATTGAAGCTGAGTGCAGCAAGTAAGTTCCTCTCAGTGTAGGGCCATTAGGCTGCTCTTGAACTACAGGGAGAGAGAAGGGCCAAAATGAGTTTAATCAGCCATGGCATCTCAGAGCAATGAAGCTAGCACACAAACAAACATGGGACCTGAGCACTGTTAATGAAAGAAGAGGAGGATAGGGATGGCATTAGCAATAAGGACAACAGACATGTCTTGAGGAACTGTGTATCTGCAGTAAGAATTAATCGCACTCCTGACTGAACTAGGGATGTCACGAGAACCGATACTTCGGTACCAAGTCGGTACCAACGTTCTTAAAACGTGACGGTACTTGTTTTTCTGCAGTAGCATAGGTACTGGGATTGCAATTCTTCCGGAACTGAAGGGGGCAGCAAATACGCGCAAGTGTTTTAGTTGGTCCACAAGTGGTAAATAAGAAGAAAAACGCTACAAGCACACAGGACAAACTACAGAAAATGGCGACAACTTTAGCTCTGCCCCGACTCGCTGAGAGGCAGAGAGAGAGGAAAGGTAACATCGGTTGCTGGTATGTAACCGATGCTATCGTTCATTTCAAACAAAGCGAGGAAACACCTGGAATTTGGCAAAGCACCTGAAAGACAGTCCTGTATTATATTTGTTTGAGGCAGCTGCATTGTAGCCGTGAAACCAGCTAACGTTATGCTCCATGTAATGTTTGCGATAGCCAGTTATTTGTTAACGTCGCTAACACATTGCAATGTCATAAACTACCTCTGAATGGGCCACCATGCATCGCCATTCAGCCCGTGTCCTGTCAGCTAAATGTAGCCTAATGTCACTAATAATTATTCAAATGTTTATGCTTTTAATAAATCTTTTTGGCCTGCCACCATATCAGTGAATTTAAACTAATGCTTGCATTCAGAGTATAAGGGGTGTGTGTGTGTGTGTGTGTGTGTGTGTGCATGCATTTAGGAGGGCACCTTAGCACTTGTTATCAGCACTTAACTGTTTTAATAGTCATTGTCAGACCATGTTTGATAACTAAAATATCCCCCCTCTCTTTTTGCCAGTATTAGCCAGAGGAGGATGTCCACCAGGAGTTTTATTTTTTTAAACCCCACCGTGGTATCGACTTTGGTATCAAGTATTGTGTACTTTTGGTGGTATCTTTACCGACTACTAGATTTTTGGTATCGGGACATCCCTAGACTGAACAATGCTTCCTGATGGAATTCCCTCTCATTGTGTTTGTGTGAGTTTGTTTGTGTGCTTATCCCTTGTAAATCTCCTCATTAGCTCCAGATGAATGCTAATGTTTGTTTGGCTATGGTAGCCATTCCTGCTCTGGCAGGGCACCAGGTGACACACACACACACACACACACACACATCCACAAATGGCCAACGTCAATATGTAATGTGCAATATAAAAATAAAATATTTGTCTGAAAGATCTGAGCAATGCACAATACAACTCATTACCAAAGCAGTGAAAGTGTGTGGGTGGTTGATTGTGTGTGTGTGTGTGTGTGTGTGTGTGTGTGTGTGGTTGATCAGTATGCTGGTTGATTCTGGATGAAGTCTGTTTCCTTGGAAACACACTCCAGAACTAAGAAAGTGGAGGGAAACACATTCACTGGTGCAGAACCTGCATACACACGTGTGGGTGTTTATTATCTTCCTAGTGTTCTATTGTTTCTGCAGATGATCTGTCCTGACTAAATTGTGTGTGTGTGTGTGTGTGTGTGTGTGTGTGTGTGTGTGTGTGTGTGTATAAGACCAAAGGCAAGAGACCCAGGTGCCTAATTCTAATCTGGCATCATACTCTGGGCCATGAACATGAACCTCTATCAATCTCTCGTTGTCAGTGTCCTTCTGTCTCACTCTCTCCAGCTCTACTCTCCTTTCTCACTCTCTCCAGGTCTACTCTCCTGTCTCACTCTCTCCAGCTCTACTTTAATGTCTCACTCTCTCCAGCTCTACTCTCATGTCTCACTCTCTCAAGCTCTACTCTCTTGTCTCACTCTCTCCAGCTCTACTTTAATGTCTCACTCTCTCAAGCTCTACTCTCCTGTCTCACTCTCTCCAGCTCTACTCTCCTGTCTCACTCTCTCCAGCTCTACTCTCATGTCTCACTCTCTCCAACTCTACTCTCATGTCTTACTCTCTCCAGCTCTACTCTCATGTCTCACTCTCTCCAGCTCTACTCTCCTGTCTCACTCTCTCCAGCTGTACTCTCCTGTCTCACTTCCTCCAGCTCTGCACTTATATCACAGGATTATTATAGCCCCCTTTGTTCAGACTATCTAATGGTTAGAGTAATCTACATTTCAAAGCTTGACCCAAAATGATGTTCAGGCCTTGTTGTGTCTCTGATCGATCTAGCCAGAGAACTCCTCAGGGGGTGGCCTGATAAAGCTCTGTTGAAGACTGTGTGTGTGTGCTGTGTATGGTAAGTAGTCCAGCATGTCCACTGCCGAGGTATCTCTCAGGGTCACAGAAGGCTGAGGCGTGTATGAATTTATGAATCAGATGAAAAATCTTGCTGATTCTAAAAGACACACAGCAGGGGTAATTAGTGCAATATGGTGCTTACATGGTCTTTGATTTTGTCTTAGGATGCAGACAGCTGACTTTTCTACAAGTAGGCTGTTGATGGAAGTTTTAGTGGAAAATTACAATAATCTAACCAGGAGAGAAAGAGTATGAATGAAGTAGAGTGGACCATTGGTTCGAAATGGAGGGTGTTTTGCAATAGCGTTGGGGTTTTAGTAAGAAACATTGCAAAGTGTGATTACAGGGTGCATATAATTTATTTATGTTGAGAATTATAGGTGAAATGTTTGTTTTTGAGATTTTTTTGTTTGGGGTGGGGGGATGGTTGGGGATGGGGTTGGCTCACATTGAAAAGGACAGTAAATTTATACAGATATCCTTCATATAATGAGCATAAAGGTGGAAGTTTATTCAAAATTCAAAATTTACCTGGTCCATCCATCCATCCATCCATCTTCTATACCGCTTATCCTCTTCAGGGTCACGGGGAACCTGGAGCCTATCCCAGGGAGCATCGGGCACAAGGCAGGGTACACCCTGGACAGGGTGCCAATACATCGCAGGGCAGAACATTGTAGGTGATATTTTTAAACAAACTGATAGACTTCAGTATTGATGATTGAATTTTTAACAATAAAATTGGGTGAAATGCTTCCATTTGAAATAATCAAAGCTTAAATATACAGCCTTGTTGAAATTCAAGCCCTGAGAACACAGTGCATTAATATGCAAGAACTGCATTTTTTTTTCTATTAGTGCATTTTTAATGCATTTTCTTTTTAATGGCTTTTTTTCTATTAGTGCAATTCAACATGCTTTTTTTTGTTTGTTTGTTTCAATGACATATTTCATTATTTTACTTCCATAGGCACATATAAACATGTACATACAAATACCCATTACTAGATCATCAGTATTTATAAAATGTGCATTCTTTTACTGATTTAGTATTCTGTTGCAGAGGAATTTCTCAAAATCTGGATAACTGATATATATATATATATATATATATATATATATATATATATATATATATACTGTATAATTACTTTCAGACTATATAATGGAAAAAAAGAGCATTTTTTTTCTTGATGACACTCCAACACACTTTTCTGTGAACAAAGAGTGTTCAGAGTGAAATGAACATTTTAATTCTCACATCATCCAAAGACTAGATTGTTCGTTTTATTAGGTATGAAAATGGATAAATATTTAATTATATGAAGCCTTATTTTCCAGATTTTTGTAATATATATATATATATATATATATATATATATATATATATATATATATATATATATATATATATATATATAATTTTTTTTCAATGTTATTCACCTGTAGTTGTCTTGCCTTGAATGAGACTGCATGTGTTCGGGTTCTTAATTATTATGTTATTATTTTCTCATAAGGCAGGTAGTGACACTGGAGACAGGCTGCTTTCATTGAGAACACCATCTTTTCAAGGCTTGCAGGGGTTACAATTTTAAATTCAGAGAGTTTTAGCAAGGACCAAGCTCCCAAGACACTGAGCTTAGTGAATCGATTGCCTCAGTGCTTTTATTTTGAAGGAAAAATAGCTATATCCTACCAGGCTTCACAGGGTTTGGTGTTTCTTTGGGCTTTAACAGTTCATCAATACAGTAGTTCAAATTTTGCTCTCCTGTGTTAGTATGTTCAGTTCTTCCATGCAGTGGTACCTTCTCCAACTCTGCTCTCCGCCCTTCTATTCTTTTTTCTTTGACATTTCTGTACCTCCATCTTTCCTTTTCTCCTCTGTGATCTTCTCTCATCTTCACATGTTAGAATTCTTTAACACGTTAAAAATTCTTTTTTTTGTTTCTTTTATATAACAATTCAGATTCAGTTACTCTTTTCTGATCCACACAGTTAAACAGATAGAACTTGTTTTCTATCCTTTACATCCGCACACACTTTGTATTACATGCACAAGTGATGTAGAGTAGCTACTAATAAAAAATAAATCTAAAATGAAAGACCAGAGGAAACAGCTTTTAAATAATTCACTGTAAGAAAGAAATACAGATTGAAACCATCAGATCAAACAAAATCACATTACAAAAGATTAAAGGCTATAATAATACATCATTTACTTCATTTATACATTCATGTACAGTGTGTTTTAATAGAAATACATGTGGGTTTGGGATAACAAGAGGAGACAACAGCGTGTATCACACCGAGGACAACTGAGGGACTCGTACACGACTATTACAAAAGGTGCAAACATTCACTGATGCTCAAGAAGGCAACACCATACATTCAGAGCCAGGGGGGTGTAAACTTTGAACAAGATGATTGTTGTGAATTGTTATTATTATGTCTTCTGGGAGACATGTGAATATAATAACAATTTACATCAATCATTCTGTTCAAAAGTTTACACCCCCTGGCTCTAATGCATCGTGTTACCTTCTTAAGCATCAGTGAATGTTTGCACCTTTTGTAATAGTTGTGTAGGAGTTCCTCAGTTGTCCTCAGTGTGAAAAGATGGATCTCATCATCATATAGCCACTCAAATATGCAGAAGGAAAGGTGCACCTTAAAGTGCACCTATTATGGTTTTGAAACATGCCTAATTTTGTTTTAAAGGTCTCATACAATAGTGCATCCGAGGTCAAAAAAACACTTTAACATGCTCATAATTTAAATTGCAGCATTAACTTTTTCCTCCAGTGTCATAAACGACTCGTTCAATGATCCGTTCTAAAGGATTCATTCTAAATTCCTCCTTTCAGAGAGCATACTCTGCTCTGATTGGTCAGATGTCCCAGTTGTGATTGGTCTACTACTGTCAGCATGTGTCTAAAAGGAAACTCCCACTACCATAACGACTTTCAGCTCCGTCTGTCAGCGAGCAGCCGATGAAAACCAGAGGCGGGGCTTTTTGTTACAAACCTACGTAGATTAGTACAGGAAGTAAGTCTGGAATTACTAATGACTCATTTCAGCTGTTCAGAATCGGTTCCTTCTTTTAGGAGCCAATAACTCCGTTTGTCGTTTGCTTTGATTTTTGAAACTTTGTAGACTTTTCACATTCACAAACAGCTCTATAACACACTACATGAAAGGTAATATTTGAAAAACCATCATAGGTGAACTTTAAGCATCAAGTGTATGTAAACTTTTGAACTCTTGAACTTTTGCTAACTTGTGTAAATTCAGTTATTATTGTGTCTTGTGGACTATATGTAAACATATGTTATGTTAAATGGCTAATTCAGGGCAGAAATAAATACAAAAACAAAATGCCATTTTTATGAGCTAAGCAGGGTTGAGCCTGGTCAGTACCTGGATGGGAGACCTCCTGGGGAAAACTAAGTTTTGAACATTGAACTTCAAAACTTCAGTGTTTTGAAGTTGTTCAAACAACTTGCTGTTGGAAGTGGTATTAGTGAGGCCAGCAGGGGGCACTCACCCTGTGGTCTGTGTGGGTCCTAATGCCCCAGGATCGTGACGGGGACACTATACTGTAAAAACAGCACCGTCTTTTGGATGGGACGTTAAACCGAGGTCTGACTCTCTGTAGTCGTTAAAAATCCCAGGACACCTCTCGTAAAGAGTAGGGGTATAATCCCAGTGTCCTTGTGTAATTCCCCCATTGGCCCTTCTCTATCACAGTCCTCTAATAATCCCCAACTCTGAATTGGCTACATCTCTCTCTCCTCTCCTCTAATAGCTGGTGTGTGGTGGGCGTTATTGCGCACTATGGCTGCCGTCACATCATCCAGGTGGATGCTACACACTAGTGGTGATTGAGGAGATCCCCTCCCCATACAATGTAAAGCGCTCAAGTGTCTAGAAAAGCGCTATATAAATGTAAGGAATTAATTAATGATCCCTCTTATTATTATTATTAACTTTTTTTTTTAATTAGTAATATTTTGCAGATTCTGCAAGGCGTATGTAAACCTATAACCGCAACTGATTAGACATTCAGCTGAGTAAAAAGATGCATTTATATACAAGAGGAAACATGAAGTGGTGAACTGGAGTCTTGGGCTATGCAAAGATGACATCATCACACATTTTCACATAAAATCATTTCAGCTTCATTTGATTTATTTTAGTAGTCAGGATTTTACGTTTGATTAGTTTCTTTCAAATTGTATCACTGTGAAATGGAAATACCTTTATTTCTACTGGATGGAAACTTTTCTTGCCTGTAGTCATAAATAAAGCTTTAATGAAATCTTACGCAAGTTAAAGCTATCCTATTTGCTATAAATAGAGTTCACGTAACGATCTAGCAGTAAAGCTAGAAAACAGTTTCTTGCTGTATTTTTTCTCAGGTGAACAGGTCCGAGTGAGTACTGTACTCATGCGCATTGCTTAGATACATTTTATACCCCCCTGCCCCCCCACACACACACAGAGAGAGAGAGAGAGAGAGAGAGAGAGAGAGAGAGATTATCTTGCACATCTGTGAGAGTGGTGTTCTCAACCGAAAGCTGTTCTGGGTGTGGTGACAGATCAAGGCTGGATATATTCAAACTGCTCTCTTTCTCAGCGCCTGATATCACACACACACACACACTTTATATGAATCACCTTGTAGTATTCCCATTAATGTTGAATGTATAAGCTGTTTAAATAAAATTAATAAATAATATCAAATCCACGGTGGCTTAGTGATTTGCACGTTTGCCTCGCACTTCCAGGGTTTGGGGTTTGATTCCTGCCTCCGCCTGTGTGCGTAGAGCTTACATGTTTTCCACATGCTTCGGGGGTTTCCTCCGGGTACTCCCGTTTTCCTCCCCAGTCCAAAGACATGCGTTGTAGGCTGATTGGCATTTCCAAGTCATGTGTGAAAGGGTGTGTGAATGTGCCCTGCGATGGTTGGCTCCCTGTCCGGGGTGTCCCCTGCCTTGTGCCCCAAGTCCCCTGGGATGGGCTCTAGGCTCCCCTTGACCCTGTGTAGGATAAGCAGCCCAGAAAATGGATGGATGTCTGGATGGATGGATTCTCAAACAGCCCTTCATACCTCCCTCCATCTATTAGTCTTTACCAGCCATCTTATTTCTTCCACATGTTGAACCTGTACGCTTATAAAAAATGTGCATTCGTTAAAATGTCAGCTATAGCCTGGCATTTGCCTGCCTGCTCCCATTGATTTGTTTCCTACATATACCAAGGCACATGCACACATATACAAACACAACACACTTAAGCAGTAAGATCTGCATACACTGCTGTGAAAGTACACACAGTTGCTCTTCACTGTGTTCTACTTTAAATATTAATTAAAGCCAGGGCCAGAGTGTGTGTCTCCCACCTCCCGGTTCTAAAGGGTGCTACAAGAACACAGAGTCCATTTAATGATATAACGGCCAGTTTAGCCCCGGGGAAGTAATGAGGCCTTACGCACAGTCAAACACACATTGATTTAATTCCCTGCTGCCATGAATGCCCTATACACACACACACACACACACACACACACACACACACACACACTACTAATGGCTCCCAGAGATAAGAGCAGAGAGGAGATGGACAGTGGAGGAGGGAAATGGAGATTAGTATTAACATGCAGCAAGGTTAAAGGACAATAATGCAGTCTGAGACACAGCCGCTTAATGGTGGCGAGATGAAAACGCTAAGTTTAAAGTGAGGATAGAGCTGAATCGTGGCCTATCAGAGCCCATTAGATCTCAAATCTGAAGGATAAAATCGCAGCAAATCTAAATTCTCTCTGCTTTAAAAATGAGTGTATATGTCACTGAGCTGTACAAGTCACATTAATGGACCCAGTATTTTTTATTACAGTAATGCCTGCATATTCAACAGCATTTATGAGATGGTACAGTCTAGTTTAGTGTCTGTATTATTTACTAAGTGCTGTCATAGTTTTATTTCCTTTCCACCACAGCATGATCTGAAGGTGTTGAGTAATTTTCTATAACAGATCCATATTAATGCACTCATTCTAACGCGCTACTGTTTCTATCGTAGCAGCTCATTCACAGGTACTGCTACCGTATCACTTAACGTGTATTCACATTATACAACATGTTTGCTTGTCGATTCACTGCTGAGAAGATAATGCTAATTTATGCTAGTGTGGCTAAGGGATTTCCAGTGTTATTTTAAGTGTATTTAGTGTTAGCACCAAGATAACAACCGTGCTAATTTACCACATGGTGCTGGAAACTGCTGGAGTAGCAGACTAATACAATTCAGCACTGTAATGCTAATCAGTGTTATCAGGCTAATCATGCTAAATTTGCCATCAGCAATTCACAATTGTAGACTGCTAAAATAGAGAGAGCGAGAGAGAGAGAGAGAGTAATTCAGGAATCTGAGGACAGGATTATAGAGTCTATTTATCCTTATCTGGAGCATACCATCCCCCAAAAACTCACGCACAGGTTAAATAACATTACACTCTCTCTCATATTACTCAGAAATTCCACTGCCATTGTTTATTTTTGTGTGTTTATGGGTGAGTGGTGTGTGTGTATGTGTGTGTGTTGCCAGGTGACCTACAGTATATTGTGAAGTATAATAGTTATGATTGTAAGATTCACATGCTCACTCAGCAGCTTCTGCATTGTTATCTGCTGCACAATGCCTACTCAGCAAAACATTACAACTCGGTGTGTTGGGTTTTGAGTCGGTACCATTTCTGGCAAAAATGCACCAGAAACTCACCAAACACACCAAAACCATAAAAAACACACCAAAAAACATATTAGAATATTCCAGAAACTGCTCAAACGCACTGCCATAGTATAGTATAGTATAGTATAGGGCAGTGGTGGCTTGAAAGTTAAGGCTTTGGGTTACTGATCGGAAGGTCGGGGGTTCAAGCCCCAGCATTGCCAAGCTGCCACTTTTGGGCCCTTGAGCAGGGCCCTTAACCCTCTCTACTCCAGGTGCTCTGTATCATGGTTGACCTTGAACTCTGACCCCAACTTCCTAACATGCTGGGGTATGCGAAGAAAAGAATTTCACTGTGCTGTAATGTATACGAGACCAAAAGTATGTGAACAACTCAGTAACACAACCATATGTGTGTCTTTCCCAAACTGGTAACACAAGTTGAAAGCACAAAAAATGTATAGCATGTCTTCATATGCTGTAACATTAAAATTTCTCTTCACTGGAATAAAGAGGCCCAAACCTGTTCCTGCATGACAATGCCCCTGTGCACAAAGTGTGGTCCATGAAGACATGGTTTGCCAAAGTTGATGTAGAAGAACTTGTGTCCTTTACAGAGCCCTGCCCTCAACCCCAATGAACACTTTTGGGATGAACTGGAACACTGACTGCACCCCAGGCCTCCTTGCCAGACAGTCAGTGCCTGACCTCACTAATGTACCCAAATATCTCGGCCCAAACACACTGAAATCTACCCACATACGTCAAAATTGCATCATGTCTTGGATTTGTGCCCAGCATCCGACCTCATACCTGGCTTTAGCTCAAGATCACTTTCCCCTTCTTTTTGATAGTGTCTTTTATTTTCCTACTTTTGCAGTGTTAGCAATAAGCAACACCGAGACACTGACAATGAGAAACACTCACACACTCATCTGAAGCATCGTTCCTGAAGGTGTGCCAAGTGTGTCTCATGTCAATAGGAATGAATAGAACATATCTCTATATTTTATATAAGTGTGCAGAGGCGAATGCTTTATTTTACGGAAACTTGTTGTAGTTTTGGAACATTAAATTCTGTCATCCAACCCAAGCTCAATCTATTACTGTACAATTGAAACTAAAAGAGAGAGAGAGAGAGAGACAGAGAGAGAAATGCTGGTGTTGCATCTTAGTTTCACAATCTAAATGCATTTCTTTCCTGCTGAGTCATTAACTCTGATTTCAGAAGGTTGAAAGCAATTTTACGTGTGTGTGTGTGTGTGTGTGTGAGAGAGAGAGAGAGAGAGAGAGAGAGAGAGAGAGAGAGAGAGTTGTGTGTGTTGGACTCTGGCTGAAATCTATGTGTTGGATCTTTACATAAGTGTCATAAGTACAGTAATAAGCTGTGTGGTATATTGCTTATATATCTGATATATCTAAATAATTGGAGGATAATTAAAATATTCTGCATGTAATCTTAGGAAAACATCAGGTTTATTTAAGTTTTTTTATATATATTATAATAAATACTGTAAATATAAACAAACATATTTTCCTTAATGGTTTAAAAAGAGACAGATGGAGATCTGTGAGATAAGGATTTGTGAAGGTAGCGATCTGTGAAAAACAGGGATCTATGAAGGACAGGGATCTGTGATTGCAGGGGTATGTGAGAAACAGGGATCTGTGAAGGACAGGGATCTGTGAGAAACAGGGATCTGTGAAGGACAGGGATCTGTGAAGGTGGGGCTCTGTGAGAGACAGGGATCTCGAAGAAACAAAGATCTGTGAAGGACTTTTGAAGCATGAAAGTCACAATCTTTGAAGGACAGGGATCTGTGAGAGACTGGGATCTGTGAAGGACAGGAATCTGTGAAGGTGGGGCTCTGTGAGAGACAGGGATCTCGAAGAAACAAAGATCTGCGAAGGACTTTTGAAGCACGAAAGTCACAATCTTTGAAGGACAGGGATCTGTGAGAAACAGGGATCTGTGAAGGACAGGGATCTGTGAGAAACAGGGATCTGTGAAGGACAGGGATCTGTGAGAAACAAGGATCTGTGAAGGACAGGGATCTGTGAGAGACTGGGATCTGTGAAGGACAGGGATCTGTGAAGGACAGGGATGAGTGAAGGACAGGGGATCTGTGAGAAACAGGGATCTGTGAAGGACAGGGATCTGTGAAGGTGGGGCTCTGTGTGAGACAGGGATCTGTGAAGGTGGGGCTCTGTGAGAGACAGGGATCTCGAAGAAACAAAGATCTGCGAAGGACTTTTGAAGCACGAAAGTCACAATCTTTGAAGGACAGGGATCTGTGAGAAACAGGGATCTGTGAAGGACAGGGATCTGTGAGAGACTGGGATCTGTGAAGGTGGGGCTCTGTGAGAGACAGGGATCTCGAAGAAACAAAGATCTGCGAAGGACTTTTGAGCACGAACGTCACAATCTTTGAAGGACAGGGATCTGTGAGAAACAGGGATCTGTGAAGGACAGGGATCTGTGAAGGTGGGGCTCTGTGAGAGACAGGGATCTCGAAGAAACAAAGATCTGCGAAGGACTTTTGAAGCACGAAAGTCACAATCTTTGAAGGACAGGGATCTGTGAGAAACAGGGATCTGTGAAGGACAGGAATCTGTGAGAAACAGGGATCTGTGAAGGACAGGGATCTGTGAGAAACAGGGATCTGTGAAGGACAGGGATGAGTGAAAGACAGGGGATCTGTGAGAAACAGGGATCTGTGAAGGACAGGGATCTGTGAAGGTGGGGCTCTGTGAGAGACAGGGATCTGTCAAGGTGGGGCTCTGTGAGAGACAGGGATCTGTGAGAAACAAGGATCTGTGAAGGACAGGGATCTGTGAGAGACTGGGATCTGTGAAGGACAGGGATCTGTGAGAAACAGGGATCTGTGAAGGACAGGGATCTGTGAGAAACAGGGATCTGTGAAGGACAGGGATGAGTGAAGGACAGGGATGAGTGAAAGACAGGGGATCTGTGAGAAACAGGGATCTGTGAAGGACAGGGATCTGTGAAGGTGGGGCTCTGTGAGAGACAGGGATCTGTGAGAAACAAGGATCTGTGAAGGACAGGGATCTGTGAGAGACAAGGATCTCAAAGAAACAAGGATCTGCGAAGGACTTTTGAAGCACGAAAGTCACAATCTTTGAAGGATAGGGATCTGTGAAGGACAGGGATCTGTGAGAGACTGGGATCTGTGAAGGACAGGGATCTGTGAGAAACAGGGATCTGTGAAGGACAGGGATCTGTGAGAAACAGGGATCTGTGAAGGACAGGGATCTGTGAAGGACAGGGATCTGTGAGAGACTGGGATCTGTGAAGGACAGGGATCTGTGAAGGACAGGGATCTGTGAGAAGCAGGGAACTGTGAAGGACAGTGATCTGTGAGCGATATCTTGGGACAGTGATCTGTAAAAATACTGGATCACAGTAGCAAGTTGGATGATAGAGATTTCCATGACAATTATTGGGCAGATCTTCGTTCTTTTTTTTTTTTTTTTGCATCTTAGCAAAAAATGACTCCTAGCAGCATTTTTTCTATCCCAAAATGTCTAGTGGGAAGACAGCCTAAGGCTTAGGCATACCAGCTTTGTAACCAAATTGTTAGATTTATTTCAGTGACATGCAATTAATATTTTCTCATAGAGCAGTTCTTCTCAAAGTTGCATCCAGAGACCACATAATCCAAATATTCAAATATTAGGCGTATCATTATTAAAGTTCAATAATAGGTACAATAATAATTTGGTTTATTTACAATAGGAGACATTTTAATCTCTGAACTTGTGCTCCTCTGATGGAACACATTAAAATGATCATTAGGTTGAAGGCATTTATTTGTAAACCTAATTATTTGAGTTACTGAGGTTTGGATTAAACCCATTCAGTTTAAGATGCCAGTCAAACAGTTTCCTCATATCTAAAACTTGAGAATAAATATCATAATTTTATATTATAATTTTTATAGAGTTTTTCCCAGATTTTTTTTTTTAACCCAGAGTTTGCTACTTTTAGTGAAATGTGAGCACTGGTTTCAATTCCAGGAGCAGTCCAGAGAACTTGAAGACAATGGTCTGGAGTTCAATGTAACCGAACCATGAGTCAGTCTGCATGATGTATGGATTGGTTCAATTTGCCATGTATGTACCTACTATATAGTAGCTGATATACATTATAGGTTTCAGATGCAGCCGTGCTCTCTTATTTACCGTAAAACGGTTGAGCACTGCCGTGTGTGTACGTGCCCTGTCAAAAATGTGGTGAAAACTCTCACACGGCGTTAATAGTGTGATTAAGGTGTGTACATGTCTGTAATACCCTTCCATAATGTGACTAAAACAGGAATACTCCACATGTCTTAATTCGATTTGTGTTTACTTCGAGTATGACTTTAGTTGGATTAAAGTAATCAGAAATCGCTGTTTACATGCTAGTTTCTTAATCAGAGTATCGTCTTAATCAGGTTAATATCAGATTATTGTTGTCCATGTAAACATACTGCCTGTTTTATTGTTGGTACCAATGAATGAACAATGGATGAAGCTAGTGCCTACCACTTTGCAAACCTGTTTGCACAAATGTAATGTGTGGTCTTGTGCAATCAAGCCACTGTTAAGAAGGAATGTTTTTCTGAGATGATAAGCCCCTCCCCCAAACAAGCCCAGATTTGGTCCTATGTGTGAAAAGCCTTCCAAATTGGTGTTGGAAACATTGAAAATTGATTAAATGATGTCACTCATTTAATCATAATCTACACAGGAAACGCAGTGTCACATCTCATTGCATATAGAGTAGAATTCCTCAAAGTTGACCCACAACAACACAAAAGCTGTATTATCCCGCAGTGTCCGAGTTCTCAGTCTTCAGTACAACAAAGGACAAGAGCAGAATCAGGTGTGTATGCGCGTGCGCTTGTGTGTGTTGGTAAATTGATTTTCTTTGTGCAGTCCTATCAATTTGCAAGAGACACTTGAAAAACAAGCAATGTGCAAGCCGGCACCTGAGATTAACCACAAAATCAATCAATCCAGGAGTGAGAGGAGAGAGAGAGACAGAGAGAGGGAGAGAGAAAGAGAGAGAGAGAGAGAGAGAGAGAGAGAGCTATTTAAAGTAAATGAGGATTGCTTTGGATTGTCTCTTTTACTGGTAGTGCTGCTCTGTATTTGGACACACACACACACACAGATGCTCCAGGCAAGATCGGATTGAATGAACTAATATTGGGGAAATTGGTTTAGGGTTTGTTCTATTTGTTTGGCTGTGGACATCCAGCTCTCAGCACAGCAGGACTGAGTGACAACAAACAGGCAGGTGAGGATGGAGAGAGACAGAGAGAAAGGCAGAGTAAAAAATGTGGCAGTAGGAAAGCTAGATGATTGGCGGCTGTGTCCTTCCAAATCAACATGCAGTTATGGACCGGGTTGGGAGGGTTATTTTAAAAAAAAAAAAAAATCCGTTACAGTTGCAAATTCCATCCATCTTCTATATCGCTTATCCTTCTTCAGGGTCACGGGGAAACCTGGGGCCTATCCCAGGGAGCATCGGGCACAAGGCGGGGTACACCCTGGACAGGGTGCCAATCCATCGCAGGGCACAATCACATACACATTCACACACCCATTCATACACTACGGACACTTTGGACATGCCAATCAGCCTATCATGCAGGTCTTTCGACTGGGAGAGGAAACCGGAGTACCCGGAAGAAACCCCCACAGCACGGGGAGTACATGCAAACTCCGCACACACAGGGACATGGTGGGAATCGCAGTTGCAAATTACTTAATAAAAATTGTAATCAGTAACGTAATCCAAGTGTCACAATATGAAATGAATGTAATCTGATTACTTTTGGATGACTTCAAGGTCACATATGTAAATAAAGTCAAGAGAAAAGCAATCTGATCTAAAATACTTTTAAGAGCTTATCATAGAGCTTAAAAACGTGTTCAATGTTTGGATTTGTTTTAAGAAAGGAAATAAATAAATAAATAAAAGATCACTGTCCCTGATGCGGGTAACATTACATCACAAAAGCTCAGCTCTTTTCCAAACAGAAGAAACCTTTTTTTTTTCGTGTCTTAATAGCATTCAAAACAGTGTTACTATGAATGCAAATTTTAATACACTGAAAAAGACACACTATTAGCACTATTAGCATCACATAAATATATATAAATTCCCACATTCTTTTGAATGTCCATGGAATAAAATAAAATATTAGATGATAGTGATACAGGTGAGGGTTAACAACCAGGAAACCATGCTAGACATGGAAGTAGAAGCTCAGTCACAAAGGGATCACTGGTTAGTATTAACAGAAACTGAACTGAACTGAAACAACAAGGTAGAAATAACCAAACTAGCCAAGGTCATGCCAAAGTTCCAGTGGCCCTGTTTGGTTGAACAGCAGTGGTTCTAATGGTTCTGTTTGTTCCACAGAGCCAGAAAACAGGCCCAGGAGACATGGGGAACTAGGATCCAAAACACACCCAGCGCAGGCTAAATGGAGGACTGATGAGGGTGAGTTACTCTGGATATATTACACACATAGTGCTGTAGTGTTCTATGAAATGAACACTCTCTGTCTTATATGAAATAAATGACCGTGTGTGTGTGTGTGTGTGTGTGTGTGCGTGTGTGTCTGCCTATTAGCTGTTAGAAGGTGGAGTGAACATTAAATGTGCTTCATGCACGTAGTAAAGATGAGATCTCACATGAGATCTGAGTTCTGTTTAGGAATTGTTCAGCAATGACCGAGTAGTAAAGCTTGCTTAACGTAGGAGTTGTCACATATCAAGAACTTGCTCCAAAACTCAAGGAGAGACTCGAGAACTTGGGAACTGACTCCATGGCTCAAGAACTGGCTCTACAACTCAAGAACTGACTGAAAAACTCAAGAACTGACTCAAAAACTGACTTTACAACTCAAGGCCTGACTCAAGAACTGATTTAAGCACTGACTCCATAACTCAAAAACAGTCGAAAACTCAAAAACTGATTTAAAACCAAAGAACTGACTGTACAACTCAAGAACTCACTCGAAACCTTATAAAACAGAACTTAAAATTCAAGAACTGACGCTACAACTCAAGAAACATTTCCATTTCATTGCATTTGTTATAATCACTGACAACTCTTGGTATTAGGCTCAAACTTTTGGACTCCTCTTGTTCACCTGAATGAATGCATTACTGATGGGTTTAGAACTGGATTTGACGGCTGTATGTTCTGCAATGTTCTTTGAAATTTGAACTGTGTTGTGATGGTGACTATAGCCCCACTCAGCAGTAACTGGGACACTCTGTGCTGAGTGGGAAAAGTGCTGACATTTCACCCCTGGAGTTCAGGAACCACAGTTGTGCCTAAGATTAATTAGGTATGATTAGGGCACTTGACCTCCTTACTGCAGAGAGAGAGAATGAGAGAGAGAGAGAGAGTGTGTGGGGGGTTAAATGTTTGAGTCAGAGTAAAATGTAGCAGAGAGCCTACTACTTCCTCCAGCGATCAGTGTCAGTTCAGTAACACTTAAGTTACACTACATTTCTAAAAAGATTATAAAACCACTTACCCAGAAGAGGATGGGTTTCCTTTGAGTCTAGTTTTGATTAGGGATCAAGGTCTGCATCTAGCTTTCTGATGATCTGTGTGTCTCTGTTGTTAAGAGTGCTGTACAAATGAAACATAGCTTTGGAATTGTAGAGATGTCTTATACATATTTGTTGTTTTCAGACAGAATTATGCTGATATTCAAGTACTTCTAAAGGCCAAGTTTGCAGCAGCGGTGAATGTCATTGCATACCGAGACTTGAGTCGTGTAAATGTTTGGTGATTGCAGTCGAAGCAACAAATGTTTTGTTTGACACAAAAGCAAGATGTATGAAAGAGAACGACTGCTCTTCACTGCAACAGGGTCTCTGTCTGAAAGCATGCGATTACCTTCTCATTTGCTTTTCTGAGAAGAATACGAAGAAGGTGCAAAAATTGAGAGAGAAAGCATTGGAAAGCCAATGGGTCACTATTCTAGCAGATGTGTGTGGGCCATTTACGAGCCAGGTGTGTGGATCATACTGCCAGCTATGTTGTATGGGCTGATCTAATTAACCCACAGAGAGGCAACCTAGAGAGAAAAGGCATAATTCCTTATGTGACCTCTGACCCCAATACCTGCCACGGTGCTACTTTTTAAAAAAAATGATCATGCAGGTGAAATCTCATGTTGCATTGCTTTATGTAAGAAAACAAGATATGATTAACATGAACAGTATGAGGGGGGCTTAGTTGTTAGCACTTTTGCCTCGCACCTCTGGGGTTGAGGTTTCGAATCCTGCCTCTGCCCTGTGTGTGTGGAGTTTGCATGCTTGCATGCTTTGGGGGTTTCCTTCGGTTTCCTTCCACAGTCCATGTGTTGTAGGCTGATTGGTGTTTCCAAATTGTCCATAGTGTGTGAATGGGTGTGTGATTGTGCCCTGTGATAGGTTGGCAGCCCATCCAGGGTGTCCCTCGCCTTGTCCCTAGACTTCCCTGGAAAAGGTTCCAGGCTTCCCCATGACCCTGTGTAAGATGACTCAGGCTCACTCAAATGGCAAACAATCTGGCAAATATTGCTAACAAGGCTACCTGATGCAAGGTTACTTTACAGTTCAGTGTCACTTCTATGGGTTTATTTTCTATTAATAATCTATTATTAATATACCGCTTGAAGTACCATGGAAATGGTTTTGGACCTCAATTCCACATGGACATTTTCACTGTGGTTGCTGGGACTACGGTTGCTGCTATGGCTTTGGGACTGCAATTACCACATGCAGTTTTACACTCAAGTCTCCTTTAGTGAACAGTGGACTAGTTCAATAAACAGATTTCATATAAAAACTATAATGAACTTTCCTTTACTTTCACACTATCCGTATTTACCCAGATGAGGACGGGTTCCCTTTTGAGTCTGGTTCCTCTCAAGGTTTCTTCCTCATTTCATCTTAGGGAGTTTTTCCTTGTCACCATTGCCACCGGCTTGCTCAATAGGGATAAATTCACACACTTAAATGTTTCTGTAAAGCTGCTTTGAGGCAATGTCCATTGTTAAAAGTCCTATGCAAATAAAATTGAATTGAAATTGAAAAGAATATTAATAATCTGTTGAACTCTCAATACTGATTAGTCAGATGTTGATTCATTTTCATTTTTCATTTTCTATAATAGCAGCTCTGACAGTAGTTCTGGCTGTAAGATAAATCACACATTCATATTAATGTACTCATTCTAATAAGTTATGCCATACAGGGATTTGTATGTCAGATGATCCAGATAAATGGGTTGGAAAATGCGTGTGATCTTTGATAAGGTGAAGATTTTGGAAAGAGTATCCAGTGTCAGCTCTTTGTAACAGAGCTAAAGCTGTAACTTTTAAGCTTTCTGTCATGGGAAAGTCTTCAGGATGGATTACATTTTCCACTTTCTGTTTCTCTGTAGCATAGGCATTTTTTGCCTTTATTAATTCCAAGAGAAAGAGAAATAGAGATGCTGGTGAGGGAGCGATTGTTTATAGATCATTTATTAATTGTTTAATCTTTATTGTTGAATGTTTGTTTGTTTGATTACGGCTCATGTAAAAGTGGAAGGATGACTGCCTGGAAAGTCCTACTCCCGGTTTTGATACCGTGGAGTATTGGCCTGTTTGGATCATGTTTGGAGATGCAATCTCCTATCACATGTGGAAGTTGGAGTTTGGATGTGGGTGGCACAATAAGCACCACTCCCACACCTGTACAGCCGAAAGACTTTGCTGGAGATTGGTTACTGATCGGAAGGTCGGGGGTTCAAGCCCCAGTACTGCCAGGCTCTGGGTTACTGATTGGAAGGTCATGGGTTCAAACCTCAGCACTGCCTGGCTCTGGGTTACTAATCGGAAGGTCATGGGTTCAAACCCCAGCACTGCCAGTCTCTGGGTTACTGATCAGAAGGTCAGGGGGTTCAAGCCCTAGCATTGCCAGGCTCTGGGTTACTGATCAGAAGGTCAGGGGGTTCAAGCCCTAGCATTGCCAGGCTCTGGGTTACTGATGCACCGAAAGGAAAATTTTGGGCCGAAATCCAAAACTGATTTTTTTTTTAAACCCATATAAAAAATTTTTTTTGTATAATTGTATTAATAGTAGACTTTTTTCATGAATTTAATGGATCTGAATTGAAAAACTACAAATCCAAATAAAATGACCATACTTTTACTGAAATTAACACACCAAAACAAAAAAAAACAATATTAAATATATTATTCTTCATTCAGTTCTGTAACAATCAAATTTAACAGATTATTTTTATCCAATTATCCAAATAATGTAAAGTTCTAGAAAACGATTATGATATGCAAAACAGCAGTCAAGTAATGAACTAGCCCTCTGTTCTGCTTATGTAAACGTATTTCCACATTAATTAAAGATTATTGTGCAAAACAGCAGCAATAGAACTAAAACCAACCTCAAACTGTAAACAACAGATGTCGCCTCAAGTCAAGAACGACGTTTTGCCGGGCTACACGAATTTTAATGTAATTGCTATGCACAGAGCAAATTGGACTGCTTTCTATTTAAGCAAAAGTGGCAGGTTTCTCTTCAAGAACAAAAGTTGCTCAGCTTTCTGGCAGGAGAGATGGTTCCTCTTCTCATCAAGAACATGAGATACATTACTCCAGGGCCGGACTGGGACATAATTTTAGGCCGAGAGTCTCACACTCATCCAGGCCCCATACATCCACAACAAATTTTGAAACCACTGACAGCCCTATTTTTTCTTTCTTAAATTCAATTTATTACACACTGTGAGGCCATCCCATAAAAACATAAACAAGCAACCTAGAGGTAGTGAAGCAGTCCTAATTTATATCAGCTTACATGGGTATGCCAAACATTTAACAAACACCAGAAGTGCAAAGCTGCCACTAACTCTCTACTTTTCACTCACAAAAGTACATTACATGCAGAAGAGAGGTAAACAAAAGACACTTTTTTTTTTGCCCATTTTTCATGTATACTATGAACAGACTGTCTTCACATTGTTGAAAAATGAAAACTGTTAAACCTCACTGTAATATTGTGAGCACAGAAAGCATCACATTAGGGCAATGTTTTTGTTTTTTTTAATGAGACTTAAAAATACTTAAAATACCTGAGGTTTAACCATACTATATTTCATACAAATATATTAAAGGCTATTTAATTTCTCTTAATGTACCTCTCTCTGTCGTCTCAGGTTGACCCTGAAGTGTGACCACTACACAGAACTAGTTCCAGGTTGACTCTCTATCTTATTGTGAAAAATAGGAGAAAAAAGTTTTGGGTTTTTTTCAGCCTCACATATGGGCAGACATCATTTTCTACATTGCCTAAATATCTGTTAGCGCAATACTAACTTCATCATGACAATATCTATTTAGAAAAATCCTAATATTTAACTTGATATTACCTTTTATGACTCACAGCTTTGAAAAGTGGTTGTTGTTGTTGTTGTTGCTTGCCCTAGATGTATGTGTAATTTCAACATTTAAAATAATAAATTTGGATATTTGTGTGCTAAATTACTTAGTATTATATCTATACAGTAGATAATGCTGTCTTTTAGCATATTTTGCGTGCCCTTTCCCTCTCTGCTCTACCTGGCTGCTTCCTCTCCATCCTCTCTGCTTCCTCTCAATCCTCTCTACTTCCTCTCAATCCTCTCTACTTCCTCTGCATCCTCTGTGCTTCCTCTCCACTCTCTCTGCTTCCTCTCCATCCTCTCTACTTCCTCTCCATCCTCTCTACTTCCTCTCAATCCTCTCTGCTTCCTCTCCATCCTCTCTACTTCCTCTGCTTCCTCTCTGCTTCCTCTCCATTCTTTCTGCTTCCTCTCAATCCTCTCTGCTTCCTCTCCATTCTTTCTGCTTCCTCTCAATCCTCTCTGCTTCTTCTCCATCCTCTGTTTTTAAAAAAGAACAACAAAAAAAACACCAGAGAAGCGGTCATACCACCGGGAATTCTCGCGGTGCTCCTGATGGCCAGTCCGGGCCTGCTGCAGTGAATAGTCTTTCACTCTGTGCTGGTGCTTGGGGCAGTTAAATACCTGCGTGCAATCCGCACAAGCAATGGAAAGCGTAGCTGCGCTTGTTGCAGCACTGCTGTGGATAGGCACACTTTGCTCTGTGCTGTGCGTCGGTCCTTCAGCAGATGCATTCATCCTCTCCAGCTCTGCCTGTATCATCTCCCGTGCACTCTACTTTTTCTCCGTGTCAAAATAATGTTCTTTAAATCGCGGATCTAGTGATGTTGCAATGCACCGATAACCGTCGGCTAGATCGAGAGTGAAGTCTGAGCACCGAGCACTAAGAGGCGGGGCATGGTGGCATATATTTTCGGCCTTTTTTCTCTTTTGGCCAAAACCCGAAAATGCCATTACGGTGCACCACTATCTTTTACCATCTGACCATCGGTGCAAGGTTTGTGTGAATACGGCACACAAAATAAGAACTACACTGATTGGAATGCGTTTTTGTGTGTGTAATGTGTATTTGTTGTACTTGTTTTGTACAGTATGTGCTTGTAAATGTCTAGTGATTTATGTAGTAATAATTGTGACGAAACATACTTTCACGCAAGAAAAAATTTCAGACCTTGTCTGACGATAAAGTCAGTATCAATCAATATCAATGTTATAATGCAAGTTTGCATGGACTATTTTTTGTATATCCTGTTTTCCATGTCTACATACTGTATATTCCTTACTTAACATGTATCACAGTGTTTTTGTGAAAAACAGTGCAACATGTTGCTTATACCCTTTACGCCATCAACATCAACTTTCCAGTAAATAATATTGCACACCTTAATGCTTGTTATAATACTAGGTACACTTCTTCCTTTTCAGTCTTTGAGGAAAAAACATTGTACATAGAAATCTTCTGCAGAACCGCTTTAGCCATTAAGCATCTGAAGAACCCTTAAAAACCAGAAATGCCTAAGAGTGCTTTGAAACCCTTGGGTCTTCTTGTGATAATATACAAACCATTAAGCTACTAGACCTTCAGAGGCAGCCTAAAGAGTTTTGAGAACTAAAACTGGCATGCTTATAATATTTACTTCATTTTATTTTATAAAAGCATTATGATTGATGTGTTTCATCTGTACAAGTATTGCAGTAGTCTCATTTCACTTGGCTTGGAAATGAAAATGTAAATCTTTTAATTCCAAAAGGAACATTATCCCATCAGTATTACTTTTCCTGTGTGGATTTCCTCCTTGTAAGTGAATTGGCTACACAAAATTACCCCCTAGGTGTTAATAAGTGTGTGAATATGTGAATGCATAGTGCCCTGTGATGGACTGGCATCCCATCCAAGGTGTACAATATTCCCACCTCCTGGTCAGAGTTCCTAGGATGGGCACTGGATCCACCATGACCCTGACCAGGACAAAGCAAAGTTGAATGAATGACTGCATTTACATTAGAAGTTGGACTTTTTAGCTTAGATTTTAAATAAACTGATTTAACAATGAGTATCAGCCATCTATAGTTGTGCTCATAAATTTACATACCCCTTGCAGATTCTGCAAAATGTTAATACTAATAAAAAAGAGGGATCATTAAAATTGCATTATGTTTTTTTTTATTTAGTCCTGCCCTGAATAAGCTATTTCACATAACAGATGTTTACATATAGTCCACAAGACACAATAATAACTGAATTTACACAAATGAACCAGTTTAAAAGTTTACATATGCTTCATTATTAATACTGTGTGTTGATACCTGGATGATCAATGACTCAATTATCATGATCCTCCTTGGTTTTTTCCCCATTATTAACATTTTGTAGATTCTGCAAGGGGTATGTAAATTTATGAACATAACTGTACTTGGCTATGTTATTTTAAGTTCACTGGTAGGTTGAGATTGCCTGATTTCTTCCCTCATGGTTGAATTGTTTTCTTGAAAGCCAATATCTTCTTTTCTAAGGCAGTTTTGCATTAAGGCTCCATAGTACTATATGATGTAAACACTTTGATCCATTCAATTTCCAATGTTTCTTTTCTTTTTTTATTTATTTGGTGGTGGTGGTGGTGGTGGTGAAAACATCCTGGTGATAATCAGCTCATAAGTGGAAGAAACTATTTTGCTTCAACAATAGACAGCTTGCAAGCCTCAGGATATTACAAATTGCTTAGATTGCCAATTAGTCCTGCCTCCATACCCCAAAAAGTTCATTAGTCTAGAGCATGGACTGTATCAGAGGGCAGAGAGTGTGATTGAGTAATCCACTTGCTAGGCCATTTTAATTATATTTAATATCACATAAATACAAATAAATAACCTGCCAAAAGTGAAAAGGTCAAGCACAATCTTTCGAGTGTAGGAGTCAGTCAACCAAATTATTACGCTTATTACACTAAGCTTCCTAACATACATTATAATGATGACAATAATTACACATAAAAATAGATTGAAGTACAAGTATACTGTTGATTCAGGAGACTTCCAGCTCTATTGGAGCAGAATTAACCAATGGATTAGAAAAGCTGTGAAGAGTAGCATTGACACTACTTCCTACTCAATCCTCAGAGTTAATGAAACACAGAAACCAATTTTTATTTCTGAGAGAAAGTTGTGTAGGATAGTGTTAACAGTTTCACTTAGCACAGAGCCATTAGAAACCTCGCACAAAAACGGGCAGCTGAAACTGCACAAGAGAGTTTTGTTCAAAAGTAGAGAGAATGTGCACCCAAAGATGCAGGAAACAGTTATAAAAGGGATTTTCCCAAAAAAGTGTTTTACTTTTACTCAATGCTACAGTTTTAACCTGCGAGGGGAAAATGTGTTCTTCCTGAGGGTTTTTTAAGTTATTTTATATATATATATATATATATATATATATATATATATATATATATATATAAATGTAAGCACTCACCTTCATCTCCATTCACCTTTATTCATCTCCATTTATCTCCACTCACCTTTACACTACTAATCTTCACTCCACATGCCTACACTTCATCTTCAATCATCTCCATTCATAGCCACTCACCTCTACTCATCTCCATTTATCTCAACTTTTTTCCATTCATCTCCACTCATCTCTATTGATGTCCATTAATCTCCACTCATCTCCATTTATCTCTATTCATCTCCATGCTTATCTTTTCAACTTTACTCATCTCCATCCATTTCCACTCATCTCCATTCATCTTCACTCATCTCCACTCATCTCCATTCATCTCCACTCACCTTCTGTTATAGCCATTTTGCCATTTTTTTGTGGAGTTGGAATTTGGGGCTGTTTTTGATCTGTTTGTTTGGTATTGTGTTGTGTTTGTGAGGTTTGGTGGTGCGTTTGCTCCTGGGTCATGGGTCACATGTGGTATGGAAGGTGCATATAACGTGGGTTAACCTTCCAACAGGTGCGGATGGAAATGGAGAGCTGGGAAGCACACCTTTTTTTGACCACGCTCCTGCACGCCAATTCACAATAAGTCATTTTACGTTAAATTCAATAGTAAGGTTTCATTTCAACAAGTTTTTATTCATTATTTGTTTTTGTCAAGAAAAATAAAGGTCTTTTTATCTACGGCATGAGAGAGAGTGCGTTAATCCAACCTTGGTTCCCTCGTTTCCCCCTGCATCGAACAAATCGCAGAAACACTTTCATTTATCACTACTTGTCTCCATTAGTCTCTAGTCATTTCCATGGCACTCAACTCCATTTATCACAACTCACCTTTGGTTATCTTCATTAGTCTTATTTTTTATCTCCACGCATCTCTATTCATCTAATTTCATTTTATATCCTAAAGTAAAGTTGCAGTTTATTCCAAATTGGCATTTATACTTGTTTTAAGGTTTACGTTAGTGATTAGTCATGTAGGCATATAACTATAGTTACTAAATTTGAAAACCTTTGATAGTACTTCATTATGATTATCAGAATTATAACATCATTAAAAAATCCCAGTCTCCCTGGCTATGTTTCATGGAACTCTAGGGTTCAATTTGAGAGCCATGTCAGTGGCACCAAAGCCATTCTGGTTGCCAGGTCAAATCCATGTTTATTTGAGCCAGGTCAGTGGTCAGATAGCACTGATGTCTTGAATCAAAAGGAACAGCATGTTTTTAGGCCAGAAAGGCTTTCTTTATCAGTTAAATACTGGAGCAGGAGCTGATTGTTTGTGCTGCAGGTGCTGCAGTCACTGTCCTAATTAGAGATGACTGAGTAGAAGAAGGCAAAAAGACCTGATGAAATTTAACACACATAACTTCCTCAATTCCCAGCTTGTTCGCTAGTTCTTCTGGAGAGGAGAGAGGATTCTTGACTGTGTGACATAGACAAGAATCCCCTCTCCTCTCCAGAAGAACTGGCGAACAAGCTGGGAATTGAGTAAGAGCTTACTTTTCTACATAAAGAAGAGTTGCAAACCTACTTCACTGTGTGGGACGGTGGGGAGGGCACATTGCACCACTTTACCCTGAAAGGCACAACCTTTCTCCTCCTGCTCTGAGAAACAACTCATTACATAGTACTCGTAAGATCCTTTTACACACCTATTACAACAATGTGAGACAAGCTGGAGTGATGCTCTTTCCTCTCCTTCTTGTTATGGTTACTGAAGAATACGAAGTAATAGAGCAAGCGATCAAAAGATAGATGAAGATGGAGTTTTTTTTGCCAGCGTGGATAATCAGTAGTGACTAATCTGGCTCTCTCCCGTAGAGTACCACGAGGGCATCCCGTATCCTTTTGCAAGACTCCAAGTCTTTTTTACTCCATCAGCAATTACTGATGAAGCTCTGAGAGATAAAGCTACCTGTCAGAGCTAATTATACACACACAGATGCTTTCTTGCTCTGATTCTTTTCCACTTCCTTCCTCTCCATGCTCTGATAACCGGCTCCTGTTATTTGTCTTTAATTCTGTCTCTTGATATTTCACTACATAGTTAATGTGTAATATGGATGGCACAGATAATGTGTTCTAAGCCGTTACAAATACAGATATGAACAGGAGGTACATCCATCCATCCATCCATCTTCTACCGCTTACTCCTTTTTCAGGGTCACGGGGGAACCTGAAGCCTATCCCAGGGAGCATCGGGCACAAGGCGGGGTACACCCTGGACAGGGTGCCAGTCCATCGCAGGGCCAGGAGGCACATTTATTTATTTATTTATTTTAAAGAAAGCTTGCCGGTAATTTTCTCAGGGCATCTGATATATACGGAGGTATACAGCGGGATCATGTGGGACGCAAAAAAAAGTCACACAGGCTAGCATATCTCTATTTAAATAAAGAAAAAAAGGAAGAAAAAAAAAAAAAAACCTTGTCCCCTGATCTCATTGCAAATGTACTTCGTATAATTATGCAAACATGTGTAAAAGTGCAGATGTTATGTAATTATAGATTAGATCAAGTACCATTGCTAAAAGGGAGCACTCATGCACTCCGCTCTCAGCATTGAGTCAGGTGGGTAGGTGTGTGTCGGTGTGTGTTGATGTGTACTGTGAGGCAACCAACCATAGTGCAGAGACCTCCTCTTTAACTCCGGAGATACATCACCATTCTCCTCTCTTTTACGTAAAGCTCGTTAAAGACAGCATTTTACTGTTAATTAGCCAAACATTCCACCCACACATCTTTCATCCTGTTTTATTAGACTGGCCTGTAATTTGAATCTGAGTGACGCACTCTGGTTTCTGCAACATTTATTTCATCTAAAAGAGATTTCCTCCTGCTGGAATTCGCTGCATTCAAAGAGCTGTAGTAGTGAAGTAGGACATTGTATAATATAATCCAATGTAAGGTCAATTTGTGTTTCCTGCTTCAGTTATCAGGATTTGATTTATAGCTCCTTCTGTGAATTTATATGAAACATGCCTTGATGCTTGGATGTGATTTTGCTTTGCTGTTATTTTGTGGATATGCCATTATGCAGCTGATGAAGGTACTTAATATGGGCAGCTTTGCGTGTGTCCATATCAGGCAGCACTCTTGCTAGCCTTTGAGGACACAGATCTGTCTCATTTCATCCACACCAGCTGATTTTTCCCCAGTAGAGGCATCTAATGATTACAGCAATTAACCAGTTTGTGGTAATTGCTGCTGACTTGGTGTAATGATCTTGAAGTTGTCTTGGTAGCTGGATGTAGCAGAAGTGGCAGCATCATTTTTGTTGATGTGGACACAATAGAGTTATATGAATACACACACACACACACACACACACACACACACACACACACACACACACACACAGTCAGGAAATGCGATATTTACTGGATATATTTGATTGATTAGTGTCTGGTTGTTCACAGGTTGTTGGTGTGGCTTGTAAGCTGCATTTCTCTCTCTCTCGCAATTCAATTTTAAAGAACTTTAAAGTACTCTCTCTCTCTCTCTCTTTCTCTCAAGATCAAAAACACAATCTTCACCATCTCATTCAGTTTTCCATTTGTTAATACTATGAAGCTCCTTGCATCCCCATAATTACATAATACTTTCTCTAAATTCAAACCTGAAGCGTTTCCATTGTGAAAGTGAGATAATGCCCTCTTCTCTGGCACTTTGGTTAGAGCCACGTCCTTCACCCTCTCTGTGTTCTTATTATTAGGGCTTGTTTCCCGTTAATGGTGAACATGTCCCTTAAAATCTCACTACATCCTTTCGCTGAAACATTTTTCAATCCCAGCGCTGTGGACACAGCCATTTTATTTGCTTTATTCTATAATGAAATGTGAAATAGTAATTATGCTGCACAGAAAGAGGGCAGTGCTATTAATTCTGTAAAACCTACAGACACAGCTCTCTCTCTCTCTCTCTCTCTCTCTCTCTCTCTCTATCTCTCTCTCTCCTCTCTCACCCAGCATGTCTCTCTAAATAAAGGAGGGGTGTTTTTGTTCACTTTTATTTTCCCTCACTCTTTATCCCTTCAGGTACAAGGGAAATGAGAGAATGGCTTTTTCATTATTATTACATCAAAGTGTCTTGACATTAACACCAATTATTCCTAAAGCACTTTGTGTCTGTGTGTGTGTGTGTGTGTGTGTGTGTATGTGTGTGAGAGAGAGAGAGAGAGAGAGAGAGAGTTTAATGCCTGGTGAGCCAAGGGAAAACAAATACAATGGTGACATTCATGAAGAAAATGTGATTTGATGTTTATATTGGGAAAACAGTTAAAGTTTCTCATCATTATATCATTAAATACACCAGACAGATTGGGAGAGGTTATGCACGTGTTATGTGTGTGTGTGTGTGTATGATGTGATGTGATACACGTTTAAGGTATAGCATGAACACAGCACACACATACAGAACACAGCTACAGCACAGTTTTATTAAAGCTGCAGTAAAACGTCGTTGCTGAGGTGGGTTGAGTGCACTGGAGATCTGTATTTTCTATGAGAGGGTGTTTGTATTCCCTGCAACAAAAAAAAAATTAAAGACGTCTCTTAGTGCATTTTTTTTTTTTTTTTTAGCTTGAGATTTCCCAACTTTTTGACGAGTGGCATTTTTATCCGTGAGTTGGCACAGTTAGTGGACTCCAGCCAGGGGAGATTCAGCCCACATGCATTTGTTGTCAGTTTGATTGAGGAGTTGTCCGAGGTGCTTCACTGGTGGTGCTGCACAAGAGGTAATTGCCATTATTTTTGTATTTTTTGGAGGCCCTCGCAGTTTTCCTCTTGTAGCCTAGGGCACTGGTTGGTTCTGCCCTTCGGGAGAGGATCCTGAAGAGGCCACTCAATTTTGTGCTTTGAAATCCAATGTCCTGTACCTCTAGGTATTTGTGTTCTTTACCTATTCACTGGAAAAACAGTGTGGTCTGTGACTGAGCTAAATGGCCATGCTGTGAGGTTATATAACTGAGTTTGTCTATTGCCCATTGGAGAGAGTGTATTTCTCACTTTACCGCTTTGTATCATGATAATGCACAAAAATAGAACTGTATGCAAGGTTAACAAAATAATAAAGTAAGTAAATTAGCTCCTATATGTTGATAACTTACTGAACTCTGGTCACTAGATATAGATATTGGGGCTTCAGCCTCAGTTCTGAATTTTGCCAGTTAAAAACCACAAAAATGTTTCATTAAGTTACTGATTCAAGTTTTCATTATGGGATTCATTTTACTCATTGGTGAATACAGATGTTGATCATTTGGGTTATTTGTTTTATTATGAAAGCATCAATTAATACAAGGGTTAGTTACTTTGCTAATGTTAATGATGGTGTATTCATGCTGAAGTAGATGGTTTGTTCATGTTAACTTATGTCCTAAGCGATGTCATTTAAAGAAACCTTAATGTAAATGATGTTAAAGTAATGAATTATAGAGTTCTGCATGGCTGAACTTGATCCTCCAGCTCTTGTAACTGTTGAAGCTGTTGGAGCTGAGAGGTCCAGTCCATGTCTGATGTGTTCTCTGTATGGTCTGGGGGATTGGTGGCTCTCAATTTGTCCACAATTTGTCTGGAGAATCTGCAAAAACAAAGAATTTGGTTGGTGAACCTTTCTTTTTATCTACCTTTCTGTATATGTTAAAAACAAGTGTTGTTTTTATCATATAATTTCAGCACTTCCAACTCATTGTATGGGTTTAGCTGCTACAGTGCCATGCAAAGTAGGTTAGCTGTCCTTATGCTCTCATATCATGTTCATATAACTTGGAACTCATATAGACATTAGCTTTCCTGCCCAGTGTGAGAAGATGTCAGTGTTCTAGTTTCAAATCCTTTAGTGGTAAAAAAAAAAAAAAACTAACAAAAAAAAAAAATGGTGTATATCCATTTTCCCCTCACATTACCTGACTGTGTGAGGTAGCCTTGGACAGAATTGTGACCAATTAAACACAAGTATTTCCAGGTATTTACCTGTAAACCCTGCCTGATTGGTCTTACCTCCATTCACTGAAGATACAGAATTCTTTTTCTGACGTTCAATTACGTAGTGACAAACCGTTCCAAGTGGAGAATTATTCAAAGCTAAAGAAAAAATCTTCTGGGCTACAAACCCCAATGTCCAGGCCAGGTTACACCCCTGCTGCCGACAATAAGGAGTCAACCTAATTACTGGACCTCAGCTGTGAAACTTTGAGCCCAGACAGCCTCACACACATCTACATTATTCTAAGTGGACATTACATGACTTTCAAAATGTCAGAATGGCTATACTACTTACTCTGCATCACTTGTATTACTTGCAATCTGTTGTTTTGTGGATCAAACAGTGTCCACACTGAGGCACAAAGCATGCCTGATCCCCAAATCCCAATTTCTCATGAAATTAAAAACAAGAACTGTCAATCTGCTGTACGTTGTAGGGAAACAAGAAAAAAAAAAGGAAAAATAAGAGAACAAAGTGGACAAAGCATTGGATGGAGAGACATGAGCAGAGTCTTTTCTGCAAAGAGAACCATATTGTGCAGCGCCAGAAATCATATCGTGTTTACTTTTATTTTTTGCTGTCCCTAACAACCATATGAGTATGACGTACTAAAGAATTTCTTATAGAAGCAGTATTTTTGTGCTTACATTTTGCACTCGCAAACAGATGCGTAAATAGATCTGGATTAAGAGATCTGCTGCACAGACAGTAGATCAATTGATTTCCTCTCTGAGTCTTAATTGGCTGTTGCTCAGACCTGTTCTTGCTAACTTGGCGTAAAGGTGCTCGCACTACGTGATTCATTGCTCAGAATTTCAAACACACTTGAAATGTAAACAGCTGGAGCAGCTCAGAGACTGAGAAAATTGCACCACAGGGTGGAACAGGGATTTGTTGCACACCCTGGGGGGTTGTTGCAGATCCCCAAAGTTATTCTGCGACCAGGAAATCGAGGGCTACTTTCATGTAGTGTAGATTCAGCATCAGTTGTTGTTTTGGTGACAGGAACTGCTTCAGGTTAAGGGATCCCCATGGTTCACAGTGTGTGCATATGGATATTCTCCGGTGCTCAGTTTGAAGGACCCACATATTACACTGGTGACTGTGTAGTGATGGATCAGCCTTCACCTGCTGCTTACCTTGTCACTTTAAAGTCTCTCTCACACACACACACATGTTCTGAAGGACATGGCGAGATAGCTTTACCCCATGCAGCTAGCTTATCTCAGCTTGACTCTGATCTGATAATCTTTGTTTGGATGTTACACCTGTGGTTAGATCACAGCACTGTCTCAGCCATCTTTCCCATAATTACAACCCATTCTGCTGTTGCCATAACTACAGGGTGACCGTAGAGTACATATTCAATTCACTTCATGTTATTGTTATTTGCATAGTGTTTTTAATTGTCACAGAGCAGCCACAAATGATGATAGTGTTCATTGTCAGATGTTTAAGGTACTGTATAGCTGCAGAACAGCTGGATTCATTACATAATATTTTTGTATTAAAGTCAGCCAGAGAGATGGAGAATGCAGATGTAAGTAACATCATCGCCGGCTGTTTTGTTTGCAGTTAACCAATTTAAGATCATCTGCCAATACAGGGCTCCCACAATCTGATAACGTCCTCTGAGAGAGAGAGAGAGAGAGAGAGAGAGAGAGAGAGACAGAGAGCGCGAGCACAATGAGTAATTGACACCGACAGATGGAGCAATGTGGAGACAGTTTCAAATGAAACTATTAACTCCTCATCTAGCATCTACACACACACACACACGCACATACAGTTACATTTATTCGATTTTTTCCCCCCCTTTTCATTATTCCACTACACTAATCATACTGCTGACCCCTATATCAGTCAACTCAAGTGCTGACACACATGGATACACACATGTACCCGCCTGCACAAACACAGCGCCACATTAAATTAGCCCTCTTTGTTCATTATATCACTACAATAATCATACCACTGACACATACACTCTTAACTCAAGCACTGACACGTACAGAAAGAATGCAAACTTTCTCGTTTTGCGCAAGAAATGATTTCCATCTCTACATTATACCTGGTAGAGTTTTCTTCTTTCATCAGCATTCTGCCCACCCATCCCTTCTTCCCACTCACATACACAGTTAGATCATCACTATCCAATCCCAGTCAGCTAGTTTAGAGTCAGATCTGCAGAACATGCCAGCTGTAAATGTAGTAAATGTGATTAGTCAAATAACTAAGACATCATAGGCAGCAAAGCAAATGGTCCAAAAAAAAAAAAAAAAGCAGGTGAAATGTACTTATCTTGTATTTTGACTGAAAATATTGCAGACTAGATGAATCCAAGTCTACATTCAATTACACATATTCATTAAGATCACGCTAAGAAACGTCTGTTTTTTTCCTGCTTTAATGGACTGGTACTACTTACATTTTACTTTGTATAAAGTGTAGAGGTGTGTGCACATTTGTTACTTTTAACGCTGAATAAAATCAAAATCAAATGACACTGGGGCATAGTGAATTCCACCATGACCAGCTCTGTGCAAAATATTGCATTCTGTACCATAGGTTGCACATTACCGTCAAATCCTACTCGGCTAGTTGATCGGAAGGTGATCAAGACTTGCTTTTGGATGCCGCCGAGACTGGAGTTGAACGTGCTGGAAAAACTTCCTAGATGCTTTTCTAGAAATAGCATCCTGCATGCAAGAAGGGCCTGGCCTTGCGCTATAAGGGGAGTTGTGTTGATGGGCATGAGCTTCCATGCTGCGCATAGAATCAGCACTTATAAATTAGCCACCAGGTCTTCCACAAGAGTGCATTTTAATATGCATTTTAATTGAGTATAATATGACAAATGATATATTATTTTGCACTGATTTATTTATTTTCATCCTTGATAGTGTAGCATAAAAAGCATTAGAGCTGGAGATGTCATTTGTATGGCTACCAATTGAAGTGCAGCTTGATACTGCACTAATAAAATAGCCTAAAACTAAGTAAAATATAACTATTTGACTGATTTTTTGGAATTACTATAATAGTAGTTCTGATGTCCTCTGTCCCTGTATATGCTGAGACTTACTGTATATAATTTAAGTTTTATTCTCTGCAGGAGGAATGTTAGAAGTCACACATCAGTGCAATTGAAGGAATGGTGGCAATTCTACAGGAGGAGTTAGTGTGTGACACTCCACCTCTTTCCTAATGACATATTAACCCTTCGAGTGGGGAGCTTGTGCTGGCCCTTCCCTACTCTTGTTCTCTCTCTCTCTCTCTCTCTCTCTCTCTCTCTCTCTCTCTTTGACTCTCCATGTCTATCTGCTTTAATTTTAACCATAATGCAATAAAACTTGTATTCGGCTGTGATCCCATTTGCCCCCCTCCGGCCCCTGCTGTTTCCATAGTGACAATCTGGAGGAAGCATTTTATTTTTCATCTCTAATAAAAGACTGCACAGAATGCAATCTTCTTCTTATTTCTGTGAAATGGATCCACTGATTATTCACTACATTGTTTCTGTAAAGGAGCAGAGAGAGAAATAGAGGGAGAGCAAAATGGAAGGAGATAGAAAGGATGATGGGGAGGATTGGTGTGGAGGAAGTTTGAGTGAAAGATAGTTGAACATTTTATTTGAATTCTTAACTGTATTCCTGATGAAGTTTGTTGCTGTTCTCGATCTGCTTCATGAGGAGATTTTCTTAAAGTCAGGAAGCTTTCTTTAAAGTTCTCAATTAGGCAGAGCTTCTCAATGCTTCTCCGAAGTTCTACACGCAAACTAGTTGTTTTGGTAAGCAATTTAAATTTAAGTAAAAACTGTTAGTTAAAAATAGAGTGAAAGTTTGAAGCATTAACATTCACCATTTACATTTGTCCAAATTTGAAAATGATTTAAAAAAAAAAAAAAAAACATTTTCAACTAGTGCGTCCAACTTTTGACTGATTACATATAAAGAAAGAGCAAACAATAGAGGGATAGAGATGAAGGGAGATGGAGGGAGAAATAGGAAAGACAGAGATAGAGGGAGAGATACAAATGGAGAGAAGGTGAGGGGACATGGAGGTAAAGATAGAAGTTATTAGACACAAACAATTTATTGACATTTATTTATAAATGTGAGTCTTACAGTAATTGTCCTTTAACTTTCTATCAGTGTTAATTTCTGACTACATCACTGCTGTTGGTTGGAAACTTTCGTTTTGCAACCTAGCAGTGACATTGAGAAGTTTTAAAAACTGCAACTGATACACTCAAACCAGCACACAAACTCACACACACACACACACACACACACACACATTAGCATAAAAAGTCTACACACCCCTGTTAAAATGGCAGGTTTCTGTGTTCTGTGGAAGAAAAAAAAATGAACCAAGTTAAATCATGTCAGAACCTTATTTATTTATTTATTTATTTATTATTATTTAACCTTTTTGTGAAATTGTAAATATATATGTGGCACACACCCAGAAATGTTTTTTTTTTTTTGGGGGGGGGGGGGGGGGGACTTTTATAATTAGGTATGTAGCAGTGTTCAGAATCAACCTATCACATTCAAACTCATGTTATATACTAATTAGTATACATCTGCCATCAATTAAAGTGACATTACCCACAAATAAAGTTCAGCTGTTCCTATAGGATGTTCCTGACATCATCTTTGTAACATCTAACTGGAAATTCCATGGGCCACACAGAGCTTACAAAGCAAGTACGGGATCTCATTGTTGAAAAATATAAATCAGGAGAGGATTACAAAAAATGTCCAAGGCAGTGGATATATCATGGAACACTGTAAAATAATAATCAACAAGTGGAGAAAACATGGCACAAGAGCGACACTACTAATAACAGGACGTCCCTCTAAAATTGATGAGGAGACCAAGAGAAAAGTGGCCATGGAGGCTGCCAAGAGGCCTACAGCAACATTAAACGAGTTGCAGCAATTTCTGGCAAGTACTGGTTGCTCCCTACATGTGACAGCAAACTCCCAAATTGTTCATATCTCTGGACTATAGGGTAATGTGGCAAGATGGAAGCCTGTTTTAAGCAAAAAAAATAAAAAATACATCCAATCTCCCAACACCATGTGGAAAAATGTTATGACCATGACCATGTTATGGTCTGATGAGACCAAAGTTTAACTTTTTGCCATAATAGCAAAAGATATGTTTGGCACAAAAAAAACCCCACAGCACATCACCAAAAGAATACCATTTCCATGGGGAAGCATGGTGGTGGCAGCATCATACTTTGGGGCTGTTTTTCTTCAGCTGGAACTGGGGCTTTAATTAGGGTGGAGGAAAAAATGAATAGCCCCAAATTCCACAAAATTTTGGTGCAAAACTTTAAGTCTTCTGCTAAAATGCTTAAGAGGAATTTTACCTTTCAGCATGGCAATGACTCAATGCAAATATCCAATCAGCAAAGGAATGGCTTCACCAAAACAAGTTCAAGGTTTTGCAATCCAGACCTAAACTGATCCATGTAGTGACCTGAAGAGGGCTGTGCACAGGAGATGCCCAGCCAATTTGACAGAGTTAGAATGCTTTTGCAAGGACAAATGGCAAAATATTGCTAAGACTGAATGCTCTTGTCACTATCTCGCCTGCAGATGGCGCTGCGGCGGCGACATGCACAGAGAGCTGGAGGGCGCGCTTGTGCACGCAGGGCTGGAGGGCCCGGGCGTGCACGAACCAGAGCGAGCACATGCTCGTGGATTGCGTATGAGCTGTGGAGACTTTATTTACAATGGACACGTGCATTTGTTTCTGTTCTGTCTCCTCCTTTTTAATCATTGTTGTTTTTCGAGGGTGTGTATTAATTGTTACCAGCTGTCAGCGTTCAAGGTAAATTACATTAATTATTTAAACCCCTCGTGTTGCTAAACCCCTCGTGTTGCCCCTCGTGTTGCTAACGCAGTATTAAATGCGTTAATGAGTAAAGCTGGAACGGAGTGTATAGATGTCGATATGGTTAAGGTTCCATGTCCTGTTCTCGTTTCATGCCACAATTCCAGTTTAATGTTTAGACCTCGTTTTATGTTTGACCTTTGTTTGAGAATTAAATGTGTTAAGGAGTAAAGCTGTAACGGCGTGTATAGATGTCGATACGGTTAAGGTTCCATGTCCTGTTCTCGTTTCATACCACGATTCCAGTTTAAGGTTTAGACCTCGTTTTATGTTTGACCTTTGTTCGAGAAATAAATGTATAGATCCCAAGGATATGTGAGTTACCTTGATGCTAAGCGGTCGTGATTTTGTGCCATGTGTTTGATCCATGCTTTGAACCTAGTCTCATGTTTAGTACCTCGATTATAGCTTTTCCAGTTTAGACCACGGTCCCTGTTTGTTAAGTTTTGGTTGTAAATAAAGACATTCATCTGCAATTGCTTCCGCATCCAGTCCGTTACATAACAGCTGTGATAAAATCTAAATGTGGTTCAACTAAGTATTAGTTTAGGGGTGTGCATACTTATGCAAGCAGGTTAGTGTACTTTTTTTTATTTTTTATTTTTCCACCTAAAATGATTCTTATTGTTTTTGACTTTAATTAATAGGTTAAAATGTCATAATCAAGGTAGAAAGGGTCTGACATGATTTATCTTGGTTTTTTATATCACAAAAACCTGCCATTTTAACAGGGGTGTTTAGACTTTTTATATCCACTGTAACATCTGGTCACCAGCAGTCCTGTACTGGCTTACTGGTGATGGAAATTGTAGAGTGAGTATGACAATGGAGGTCTGCATTCCTGAACCTCTCCAGCGGGAACCGCAGGACCCGATCAATTTCTTTTGGTGGGGGATGCAGGATTAAATTTCTGAATTAAATACAGTAGTGGTTAGTAATATGAGTAGTAATAACATACACTTTTTGTCAAACTGTCAGATTGATTTATGACCAGTCTGTAATTTATGACACTCCATATTCCCCTGGCTGATAGTTCTGTAGGGGCACCTAATTTATGCCCTCTGGTAACCCTATTGATTTCTAAGTGTGAACGTCCTGGCACCTGTCTGACTGGGGGGTGTCCTTTCTGGGCTGTATATTTTACGGGGTCTCTCCCACCGAATGTTACAATGTGCTTATGTTAATGAGTTTAGTGTGAGCATGGTTCTTTGTGTTTACATAATGGTTTAAGATTTTGTAGTTAAAACACAGAAGACACCCTGCAACACTCTGTTACAATGGCTGCTCCGAGAACCCCTAATACCCCTAGAAGACTTATGTGTATTTCTCCAATAAGAGGACGTGTTGAAATGAGAGTGGATCTGACTTGCCCCAAGAAAAAAAAAAAAGATGTTAGTTTGACAAAGTTTCTTCATGAAGATGAAAATATTGTAAAGACGTCATTGTTTAACTCTGAGCAGGGCTTTACCAACTCCAAAGACCATCTCTTAAGTCCACCTTCATATTACAGTGGTTGAAAACGACTACAGATCGGTGTATATACCCCACACACACATTCACAATGTCTCAAGAATCTATGTTTGCCTACTGCTACAGCAACGCTCCGGAGACAGCCCGGCGATGCCTGATGACAATGTGACGCCGCTGGAACCCCTCCCACAAACTTGTGCCAACAATTGGTTGGATAAAATCTGCATTGAGTTGGGGTATCACAACATGATTTTCCTTACAACTCAGTATGGCACTGTTGGAGCTTTAGTTGGAGCCGCTGGGTTTGATGACACAGACAGTTGTATCCGCTCTGACGGTATCAACATTATAAAGGTGACTGTCGTGGTGCTTCTGGAAAATCTTATCAACAAAAGGCTGAATGAACTCTGTTTGGGCTGTGAAGTGGATCATCTGAGTCAGCTTAGACACTCGTGTTTGTTTGAGCCTGATGCATATTTCTTTGACACGTACTTTGTCACGTAACTGTCATGTAATCTGGTTAAACGAGGACTTTAACCATCATAGCACAAGCGCTGAGTCTGTGTGGTTTGATGATTCACCCTCAGAGGATTCAGGGATCGATGGACACTATAATTGCATGAGCTGTGTGACGAAGTTTACATTGTGGAAAAGCTTTGCGAAGTCAGAGAGAAAGTTGTGAATGCCAGCAGTGAGCAGATTGTCTATGGAGAAGTGAAGAATTACCACCATTATCAGTGGACTCATCACGTCCGCTGAGTTTTTTTTATCATGGGGACTGGAGATGATTATGTAGACCTAAACAACACACTGGTGTTTTTACTTCTCAAAACCACTAATGCTGACGGCACAGATGTTGCAGATGGAGCCCCCGTGTGTCTTATTAACTATGCAGGGGCAACAGTATTTTCACAAGCAGATATGTCACTTCGAGATCATCTTATATCACAGAGTTCTAGCACATATCCTTGTAGGATCTCAACCACAAGCAGGATATATGAACCACAAAAGAATTAGACACACAAAACCCATGGACACTCTCAGACAGAAAACCCCACGGACAGCTCTGGAGGAAACGTTACCTCACCCTCACCCAGCAGACACTCAGGAGCCACTTAATTTGTCTTGACTCAACCACCTTATGACAATAAGATGAGTGTTCGAGGCAGCCATGACCCAGGGCTGAACCATTTTGACCACAGAAACTGCTGTCACATGCAGTGATTTAGGCCTTTGGGCCAACCCAGATGGCTTATCCACCAGATAGAATTCAAGGATCCTCACATATCACACCCATACAGTGATAACTTCAGTAATAAAAGAGGGGGGGAACTCCCAATTGGAATGTGGCCTTTGGCTCCCTCAGGAAAGAGTCTACACTTAACATCCCCCCCCCCCCCTTTGTTCAACCAAACCACAGAAGCAATGACTGAAAATTTATACATCTTTAAAACAACTTTAAAACATCACCCATTGTCTGCCATGTTTTCTTCTATTTTCTTCATGTTTATAACTACTAAGTTGCCACAAATGACTTCATTTATTTAGCATGCATTAGTATAGTAGTACTAGTATGATTATTGTGGCCAGTAAAATGAACATATTAAGGTTCCATGAGATTATTGGTAATAGCGAAATCACACTGATAAAGGAACCAGTAAAGGAACCAGCCGCTTTAATAAATGATGAGGTGTGTCCCTCAAAGCCTGAACATTACATTGCAGATATGTATTTCTATCATTATGGGGCTGTTTGGTACTCACAAATGGCTGAAATCCATCAAGAAAATGAACCAATGACTAACTGGGGCCAGATACTAGACCAACACAGGAACTGAAATCAAAACGAAGAACACATGGTGCTGTTGCCAAGGGAGCAATGACACGAAGCAGGGACATCAAGCTCATGACTGAATGTAAGATCAGCGAATGGCAATGCAGAATTATTGCCCAGCTGGCATGGCTGTACTCCAGAACAACAGCAGGTTTGGCATCTAATAGTACAGGAAGTGTGTGTGTGTGTGTGTGTGTGTGTGTGAGAGAGAGAGAGAGAGAGAGAGAGAGAGAGAGCATGAAGGTTATAGAGGTTAAAAGAAAGAGATGGAGATTAAGACAGAGAGAGAGGGAAAGACAGGTATTGGCTTCCATAGCAACTCTACAGCTTGACGTTTGTGACGTTTGACCTGTACCACATGCCCTGTCAGCATTAAGCTGCATGTAGGTGTGATTGCTAAGAGAAAAAGAAGGGTCCAGATGGGCCTGGGAGGCCAATGAGGCAATGAGTTTGTTGGAGGCCATGTTCTGAGCCTTGTAAGGAAACAGAGGTTGGCCCTCAACATGGTTGCAGGGATTTTGCAAACAAGAAATGTAGTGATGCACATGAAGAAACAATATACAGAGGTTTGGTAATGCTCAGATTAATAGGTAATGTCAGTGGTGACTAGACACATGTTCCCAGTCACCACTCTGCAGCTCTGTCAGCTTGCAATAAACTTTGATAAACTAACAAATTGATAAAGGAAACATGGAAAGATGTTCTTCAGGAGCAAGCGGAAACTCATTTATAAATCACCTGCTTGATCCTCTGGATGTAAATGGTGCACTTATATGATGTCCTTGAAAAGGTCCAAGAATTGGTAACTATGATTATGACATACAAGGTAGAGGTTTACATCCTAGAGGTACATCTGATTGGATTTGGGACACAGTGGATGATGTCTCTATGTGGCTTTAGGCAACAGTGGCTGATACTTCTTAGCACAAGAACTTTTGTGGTAATAAATCTTCATCCCAGGTTAGGATATGAAGTCACTAACCTTGGTTGCTGTGCCAGTGAGTATGCAGGAATATCCTGAATACAGGTAGTAGCCAAAGGTGAGGTTTGCCCCAAAATTCTTAGAAGGTTCTTCAGATGTTGGATGTGAATTGGGAGTCTTGATCCATGATGGTCATCCAGTATACCATAATAGACTCTCTCTCAGCAACTTGGAATGTGGTAGATAGTGAATTTTGTTTGATGAAACAGTCTGCTTTCAAAAAAATTTCGACAACAACTTGTGTTTTTGGTGAAACCTAATAAAGGTGGCAAGTAAGTCACACAGTCAATGTGTGCCAGCCACTGTTAAGATATGGATAGAAGTGTGGATCTGTGTATTTGATCCTTGCAAAGCTGCTGCATGACTGCCATTATCTTCAAGGGCACTGTGAATGTCCTTAATATGCCAGAGTACAGGAGTAAAGCCACAATGCAGAATTAGGATTTTACCTGCTCATCTAGGAGAAAAGGCATGTACTTGGGATAGAGCATGAAGAGAATTGGTCAAAATGAATCTAGAGGAATCTACAGCCCCATCTGTCTTGTCAGGGGTTCAACCTTAATTCATATAGGACTATTTTTACTGTTTGCAGCTCCAAGCATCATATATTTTTTCTGCTGGTGACACCTTTCTACAAAATGTATAAATTTAGATCATTACATTGGCATTGTGATAATATTTCTCCCACACCCCTGAGGCAGCAACCTCCATATTGAACTGGAGAAACACGTCAGGATGCTATTTCTCTGTAGTATCAATCTCTTGTTTGGAGCAATGAAATCCATTAAGTAAATTTATATATTGATGATTAGAAAGAATTTTGTCATTCTTGAGTTGCACCCACAATAAAGCCAGTGGGTCATCTGATGAGAATGATGGTACCAGCTCCTGCTGGTCTCTAATCTAATACAAGCACAGGAATGGGTTCGTTTGGTGGACTTGGGGTGATCTTAACTTGCAAGTTTTATGTCTGCTTCAGAGAGATCTATACAATATGATAAATCATGGCAGCAATTGTCACTGTTTAGTAACAGCCAGTGAAGAAAGAGTTCCAAGATCCAAGAGATTGCTGAGGTTTAGTCTTAAAGGGTCTCTTTCACACTCTTAGTTGGTGTCCATGTCAACTGCAATTGTGGCATTCCCCCAAGGACTAAACACCTCCTGCATTCATCACATACTGGCATCTACTGGCTGTGGCTCAGGTGGTAAAGCTGGTTGTCCACTAATCGTAGGGTTGGCGGTTTGATTCCCACAACACATGCTGAAGTGTCCTTGGGCAAGACACTGAACCCCAAGTTGCTCCCAATGGCCCTCCCCAAGTAGCCCTTGCATGGTAGCTCTGCTGCCATTGGTGTGTGAGTGTGTGTGAATGGGTGAATGAGAAACAGTGTAAAGGGCTTTGTAGAACTGCTCCTGTTAAAAAGCGCTATATAAGTGCAGAGCATTTACCATCAGATGGAGTATTATTGAGACTCAATCTGGCTTGGCATCAGACTTGTGGAGATGGGGCTTAGGCAGATTCTTCACTGCTGGTATTTTATTCTTTAGGCAGGCTGTCTAGTTTTATTGACCTCTCAATAAGCATGTTAAAGGAGGTAATTTATTTTAATTTTTTTACCTCTTGGCTGAGTGCTTTGCTGAACAATATGCAGCTTTATTCTAGCCTCTAGAAGTGCTGTGTGCATAGAATGCTCAGAGGAGATGGTCTCCTGACATACTGCTGTTGCTCATTCTAGTGTTTTTGCAGTTAGCAAAGAGATCATAGTTCAGAACTTATCGAGTCAAGACATCCATCCATTTGCTGTGCCAGTTATCCTACACAGGGTCACAGGGAGCCTGGAGCCTGTCAACGGGGACTCTGGGCACTAGGTGGGGGACACCCTGGACAGGGTACCAACCCATCACAGAGCACAATTGCACACACACTCACACAACAATTCACACACTACAGACAATTTAGAGATGCCAACCAGCCTACAATACATGTCTTTGGACTGGGGGACAAAACCGGAGTACCCAAAGCATGGGGATAACATGCAGAGTCCACACAAACAGGGCAGAGGTGGGAATCAAACCCACAACCACTTATCCACCGTGCACCCTGTTTAGCAAATCAAGACATCTAATTTATGGGCAAAATACAAGGAATGGCAAAATACTGTGTTGTAGTATTAAAGCTTGGCACCTATTAGGTGGGCCATTTTCTTTTCAGAGTTCATTGTTGCTGCTTACACTGGTTTTTATTTTGCCATTGGAGCTGGTTGCTGTATCCATTTTAAGATCACACATGCAGAGACTTTGTTACAAGTATATTTATTGAAAGCAGAAATAGTCTACAATCCAAAATCAAGGTCAAAAACCAGGGAGAGACTCAAAACCCAGTGTATGTGATCAGTAAATCATACTCTCTGCACCTCCTGCAAAAACAACAAATGAAAGCAGAGAAAAAGTCAGGGGTAAATGAAAAAAGCACAAGCCAGCATTTCCCAAAAATGATGCATCTCCTTTTCCTTCTGTACTGCTGCACTAAGCATCCCTCATACACCCCTTTCACTCTCTTTCTCTCTCTGTCTGTCTTTCTCTCACAATTTTTCACTCTCTTTGTAAAAGAAGTGCAGAGCTGACAGTATGCTTTCAGAGTAAGCTATTCCCTGAAATCAGTGATGGAGAGTGTATGTGATAAAGCATTTATCTAAAACCCATGTTTTCCTTCATGAGCTCTAGAGATTTTTCCACCAGCAAGCCCCAGCAAATCTCTCTCTCTCTCTCTCTGACTTCCTATCTGTCTCTCTGAATATTACAGAATGCTAGTTAATTTATCATGAGCACTTACTTTAAACTGGAAGTTTGTATGCAAAGTAAAAACACAGAAAATTCCTTGTCAGAAGGCCATATTCAGAGTTCAGTTGTTTGTACACATGGATATCAATTTCTTATTTATTCATTTACCTATTCGTGTACCTTTTGACTCAAGGTGAAAAGGAATGGTAAAACTGAATCTTGAGAAAATGGGGCCTGCATGTCTTGTCAGGGATTAGGGCTAATTTTACTGTTTGCAGTTGCGATTGCAGCATAATTTGTTTTCTCTGCAGGGGATGACTCTCTAGAAAATATTCAATCTAAAAATAATTTTAGAATATTAGCCTGGCATTGTGATAATGTTGCTCCCACACCTCTGAGGCATCAACTGCCCACAATCAAGTAGAGACAAGGGTCAGGATGATATTTCTCCATATTATCAGTCTACTCTTTCATTGTAAAATAATTGTGAGGAGTGAAAACAGCCTTGTGATGTACAGTATTCCTGCTTCATATCCAGTTAGGTGATCCACTGTGACTCTGAACGGAATAAATCAGCCACTGAAAATTAATGAATGTACAAATGTACTAATTTGTATGTATGAATGTACTAATTAAATATTAATGTTGAAGAATTTGGATAAGCCATTACTTAGAAATTATGCCCTGAAATATCCCTTGTGTCCTGTTTATTCGTGTTTTCGGGAGTGGCTAGAGATCCACGGTCACATTGACAAGGAAAAAGTGATTACTGAAGATACTGAAGGAGCAATCAAGCTTAATTAATAAACATTATTTGTATAGAATCCAACAAACCCTTCCTCGCTCATCACATTTGAATTTTACCCTAATGTGTTCTCTGATGGCTGCCATATAAGTAAGACTTATTTTATGAGATCAAGCTGAGTAGACTCAAATGAACCCTAATACTTGAGACAGAAAAGGTGATTTAACCACGAAATTTAAAATAACACACAGTTAGTGAACCCTGACACTCAAGGAGCAAAATCTCAGTCCAGATCTGCACAATTATAAGCACATTCTTTGCCTCACACTTTTTTCAAAACATTACACACTTCTCTACATTAGACACAGAAATCTAACATGATGTCACTTCTTTGCCATTTCAAGGCACTGCTTTCCAATATACCACACCTAATATTTGTCACGATCTCCCCTTTAGCCAGAGATGCAGCCTGCTGCACGCTTTGAGTGCTGAGGGCGTGCGCGTGCACGAGCGCATGCTCTTCGTATGTTGATAACTGTGACATTGTTTACTGTGGACATGTGCGTTTGTTTTGTTTCTGTTCTGTCTCCTCCCTGTTTTGTCATTGGTTGTTGTTCGAGGGTGGGACTTCAGTGTTTTCAGCTGTCAGCGCTTAATTCTGATTATGTTCGTGATTAATACCTCTTACTTCCCATTACACCTCGCTTAGTATTATAGTTAAATTGTTGATGGTTAATGTTATGTACCTGGATAGATTTAGTTAGTACATTAGATTAGTTCCCTTTGTCCACGCTGGTGTTTTCCGCTCCCAGTTCCCTGTTTTAGTTTCATGTTTCATGTTTCATGCTTTTGACCCTGTTTTCTGTGACCTCGATTTTCGTTTCCTGCCTAGCCCGGTTTGCCGATCGCCTGACCCATTGCCTGTTTTCGACTATATCACATTTCGGATTTATCTGCCTGCCCCCTAAATAAAGCTCTTAACTGCAATTGCTTCCGCCTCCATTCCCGAATCGTGAAAGAATACTAAGCAGCAGGAGAACAAGGAGAGCACCATGACAGTAAATATACGGATTACTGGCCATGTTTCTTATCAGTGTAGTTTCCCCAGAGGACTGCCGCCGAACTCCCGCTGGAGACGTATGGATTGGAGAGCTACCCAATGATGTTCCTTTTCCACTGCCAGGTGTACTTCAGTAGCCTGGCGTATCCCAAGCCTGAAAAGAAACAGTGGCTCGGACTCTTAGTGTCCTGGTTGTGTGGCCCGGCCTGTGACTGGGCGGAGCAGCTGGTATGTACAGGGTCCACCGCCCTCAATGATGTCACTCAGTTTGTGGAACTTTTTCTGGAGGAGTTCACGCAACCAGGGCAGCTACACGGCCTGGATTTACTGGGGTGGAGAGTCAATGGGATGCCCCAGGCTGACCTGCCATGACCCATGAGGAGGTCTCAGTTGCTGAGACCCAGCCAGAGGTTATCATGGCAACCTCAACCCCCGAGTTTCAGCCTGAGACCCATGTGGAGGTCTCATGTGCTGAGCTCCAGCCAGAGGTCAACATGGCGACCTCAGAGCTCTAGCCAGAGGTTAACGTGGTGACCTCAGAGCTCCAGCTTGAGACCCACGAGGCGGTCTCACCTGCCGAGCTCCATTTAGAGGTCAACATGGCAACCTCAGAGCTCCAGCTTGAGACCCATGAGGAGGTCTCACATGCTGAGCTCCAGCCAGAGGTTAACGTGGCGACCTCAACCCCAGAGTTTCAGCCTGAGACCCATGAGGAGGTCTCAGCTCCAGAGCTCCAGCCAGCGGTCAATGCGGCGACCTCAGAGCTCCAGCCAGAGATCAAGATGGCAACCTCAGAGCTCCAGCCAGAGGTCAACATGGCGACCTCAGCCCCAGAGTTTCAGCCAGAGACCCATGAGGGGGTCTCAGCTCCAGAACTCCAGCATAAGGTCAAGTTCCTGCTAGAGGTCAATGAGGTGACCTCCTAAGTCATGTTCATGTCCCAGGTCGAAGAGACGGCCAACCCAAGCTCTGCTCATGCCAAGTTCCTGCCCCAGGTTGAACAGACGGCCAACCCAAGCTCTGCTCATGTCAAGTTCCTGACCCAGGTCGAAGAGACGGCCAACCCAGGCCCTGCTCATGCCAAGTTCCTGTCCCAGGTTGGTGCCGAAGTCCGTAACAACGAGGTTCTGCTCATGCCTGAAGCGGAGGTCACGAACAACCAAGCTCTGATCACACCGGAGTCTGCTAATACAGACAACCAGGTTCTGCTCACGCTTGACACGGACGACACGGACGACCAAGTTCCGCTCACATCCGAGTCTGCTGACACGGATGACCAAGTTCCCCTCACGACCGAGTCTGTTGACATGGACGACCAAGTTCCGCTCACGACCGAGTCTATTGACACGGACAACCAAGTTCTGCTCACGACAGAGTCTGTTGATACGGACAACCAAGCTCTGCCCACGCCCAAGTCTGCTGACACCATCAACCACGTTCTGCTCATGCCTGAGTCTGTTCACACAGCCAACCAAGTTCAGCTTGCAGAGTCTGCTGAGGATGCTGGTCTGCTTTCCTGTTCCGCTGAGAACGCCGGTCTGCGTTCCTGTTCTGCTAAGGATGGCGCTCTGGTTTCCTGTTCCTCTGAGGATGGCACTCTGCTTTCCTGTTCCGCTGAGGATGGTGCTCTGCTTTCCTGTTCCGCTGAGGACGTCGCTCTGCTGACCTGTTCCGCTAAGAACGTGGCTTTGCGTTCTTGCTCCGCTGAGGACAACGCTCAGTCTCCTGGTTCAGCTGGGGACATTTTCCCCAGGGGGCCAGTACCGCCATTGGAGTGGAGTGTTTTCTGGTGCTCCGGGAGGAGCATGTGTGCACGAGCGCATGCTCTTTGTATGTTGATAACTGTGACATTGTTTACTGTGGATATGTGCGTTTGTTTTGTTTCTGTTCTGTCTCCTCCCTGTTTTGTCATTGGTTGTTGTTCGAGGGTGTGACTTCATTGTTTTCAGCTGTCAGCGCTTAATGCTGATAATGTTCGTGATAAATACCTCTCGCTTCCCATTACACCTCGCGTATTATAGTTAAATTGTTGATAGTTAATGTTACATACCTGGATAGATTGAGTTAGTACATTAGATTAGTTCCCTTTGTCCACGTTGGTGTTTTCCGCTCCCAGTTCCCTGTCTTAGTTTCATGTTTCATGTTTCGTGCTTTTGACCCCGTATTCTGTGACCTCGATTTTTGATTTCTGCCTAGCCCAGTATATGCCTGTTTGCCGATCGCCCAACCCATTGCCTGTTTTCGACTATGCCTCTGTTTCATGTTTCGGATTTATCTGCCTGCCTCCTAAATAAAGCTCTTAACTGCAATTGCTTCCACCTACATTCCCGATTTGTGAAATTAACCAACTGATCAAATACGGCTGTCAGGTGTACAGACACTTATGTGCTTAATTGTAAACTTAACAATCATGCGTAAGTGCTATGAAAAGGCAACAGGTGAGTTTACCTGTCTTCAACAAAAATGGAAGGCAATGTTGCAGAACTTGCAGTAAGAGGAAGAGGGAGCGTGAGGATGAGAGGGGGAGCCCATGGAGGAAGAGGTGTAGGGAGAGGAAGAGGTAGACCTGGAGGAGGATGTGGACAAAAAATAGACGAGGACCAAATTTCTCAGATGAGATTCAAGCAACATTGGTTGACCATGTTGTAAACCATGGGTTGACATTGAGAGAGGCTGGATAGAGAGTTCAGCCCAACCTCAGCAGTTATACTGTTGCAACAGTAATTTGGACATTTCAACAAGAGCACAGGTAAAAAAAACAACAACTTTTCTCTACTGTCTAAAGTAAAATCAATACAATGTAGCCTACTATATGTACTACATCACTACTTTTTGGTACCCATTCACTGCATTACTATGCCTTGTACGCTGCCTTGTGACATTTTACATATATTTTGACTGCTCTACATAGGCTTGAGGGCCAAGAACGTCAAGGAGGAATGGGCCCCATATTCACAGTGGAACAAGAGAGAGCTATTGTGAAAATGGTTTTGGCAAATAATGCGATATGGCTCAAAGAAATTATACAAACATCCTCAATTACCAGACAGTTTTCAATCATGTCCATCAAGTCTCTCTATCAGCACTGGGGCGAATCTTTAAAAAACATCACATACAGTGCCATTTGAAAGAAATTTTGAGAGAGTAAAAGACCTATGCCATGAATATGTGCACTTAAGTAATGTACACTTCAGTACTGTGCACTGCACACAGAATCTTTTTACATGTAAAGTTATAGTAGGCCTATACTGAACTACACAATGTTGTATTTTTTTTCCAGAGTTTTGCTAATTGATGCTGATGCAATCCCACATGAATTTATCTTTATAGATGAAGCAGGGTTTAACCTGACAAAAGTACAAAGAAGTGGGAGAAACATTTTGAATATCCTGGGCCAACGTGGTGGTAGCATTACAATGTGCACTGCAATCACACAGAATGGGGTCCTCCAACACAACGCCAAATTAGGTCCTTACAACACGGCCCACATACTAACATTTTTAGACAGATTACACAACATTGTCACAGCAGAATGCAGAGCAGATGAGATAACATTGTCCTCTTGGACAATGTATCTTTACACCAATCTTCTCTGGTCCAAAACTGGATTCATCAGCAATTTTCAATCTAATACCTCCCACCATATTCTCCCTTCCTCAACCCCATTGAGGAGGGGTTTTTTTTCTGCATGGTGGTGGAAGGTTTACGATCTCCAGTCCTGTGTCAGGATACCCCTCATTCAAGCAATGGAGGAGGCCTGTGACGTAATTGATGCAGGGTCTGTGCAAGGATGGATTCGCCATTCAAGAAGATTCTTGTCTTGCGAGAGAAGACCTGTGATGTGGAAGAAGGTTTTTTCTTTTTTAAATCATACGTTCTTTTTTGTCTCCACAAATGTTTTTGCTGCGTTTATGTACTGTATTCTATTTAGAATATGTTCAATTCTGATTTTCAGTGCAAGGTGCAACCTTTAGAAATGCATGGATGTATTGACTTTTACAGTGTGGAGAGAAATAAATATTTTCAGTATGCAGTACTGGTCTTGTGTGTTGTGTTTGGTCAGTATGTTCATGTACTTTACTCTAACAATATCTCTGGAAACATCAAACCCAGACTATATCATTAGAAAAGTAGAAATGTTAAAAGTGTTTTAGATTGAGCACAGCAGTGTGTAACTGGTTCAAACAGAATCAGCTCGTATGAACCATGTGTATGTGCCATACGCTGTCAAAATTCTTCTTCTTCTTCTTTTTTTTTTTTTTTTATAAATTATTGTATAGTTTTGAATGAAGTGTTTCATTTTACAGCATTTCTGAGGTGTTCTGCTACTTGTGTATGTTGTTGTGTGAATTGTGTGTAGTGTTATGACAAAATGAGCCCTGTTTTCAAAATCGTGCTTATGCATTATCATAAAAAAAAAACTGTAACAATCAGAGGAGTGATGTGAAAGAAATGTTGGTAGCAGTGATACTTACAGTAAATATTAGGTTGCTGGCATGCTTTCCAAGGAGCCTGTAGAAAAAATTGAGAAAGAACACAGTTCTGCATTCACAGCAGTTCCTATTCCTGCTGCTGCTTTTTTTTATCAGTCCCTTAAGAGGACAGTAATTGATTGCCAGAAGTGTTTAGGCTTCCAGAATTGATGCTTGTGATTTATTTATATATGGGAAGTTAACCAGCATCTAATTAGGGTTGCTCGCCATGGCACTGCTACCTTGTTGTTGTTGCGATGTAGTGATGTTCTCCTGCAAGACCCATCATCACAATTAAGACAAAATTAGTCAAAGATCAGGTTGAGTTATATTTCCTATAATGTCTGTGTTTCTTTGGCAGGTTTGGACGTTACTAAAGATCCTTGTATGAAGGTGCACTGTCCTCCTCACAAAGTGTGTGTGAGTCAAGACCTCCAAACAGCCATCTGCACCAATCATAAACCTCCAAAGCACAGGTAAGACTCTCTCTCTCTGTCTCTCTCTCTCTCTGTCTCTCTCTCTCAGACACACACACACATATGCTGTAATGATCTCTGGCTGGAATACACTCAGGCAGAGGTAGAGAGCTGAACTGATATTAGCTGCGTTGCACTCTGCACTCTATCACCGACAGCCGACTCTCGTTATCTCCCATTAATAGTGAATCACTGTCCACTGCCAATCTGCACTGGAAAATTACTTCATAAACACGATGAAAACCCTTCCTTTAAAACTAAACGAGCCAGCTCCACCTAATATAGCTCAAAAATTAGGCTTAATTGTTTACATTTTTCTAATAATCTCACATTCCCAGCAGCCATGTGATCAGGGTCCTGTTAGAGGGCTTTGTGAGGTCTGACCTCCTCACAGTGTTTGGCCCTGACCTTTCCTCTTTAGCCAACACCTTGTTAAGATTCAGCTCACATTAATTATACATTGGTCCTGTGAAAGAGCTCAGGAGTTCATTAACTATAATTACATACTCTTTCTTGATGAGCAAACACACATTAGCCAGTGAAATGCCAAATCCTTTGATATCATCACACTGAAGCTTATGAGAACACCCCACCAATTTACACACTTCAGCATCATGTTCACTGCAAAGCTAACGCTAATGTGTCATTAATGCCAAGCAAATGATGTGAGACTGTTTATATTTTTGTGATTAATTTACACAGTCACAAACAATAAGCAGATTGTTTGCATGTAAATAATAAATGAATTAATTAATAAATATTTGCCATCAATAGGTTCAGCTTAATGTGTGACACATTAATAAATGATAAGGGATTATACTGAAACATGTGTAATCCATTGAATAAATCAGCGTGATTATGATTAAGCACTGATCCATGATGGCAGAGCTTGAGTTTTATAATGCTGCTGCTTGGCCTGAACTGGATGAAACAGTGATTATTGTTGTGAAGCCTACATCTAGTCCTATTTATCAAAGTACTTAGGTAGTGATGGTGCCTCACAGCTCCAGTGTCTATGGTTCCTCTCTGTGACCCTGTGAGTTTTGTTTCATTCCTTTTGACCACCAGAGGCAGTGTAACACTATTGGATTATCGTAGCACCAAACAGACAGGTTGAGAGAATATACCAACAAGGTCACATAGTGACGTATGCTGAGCCCTGGGGGTTATAAGCCACAATAGCTCAGCACTCTGCTTCTTTTGCTTTCTCACCTGGTTGAGATTGGTTGTTTTTGGTTGAGTGATATATTTGTGCTGTCAAGTGCAGCTTACAAGAGCAGCGAGATATTGTCCTTACAAGCTGTGTCAGTGTGCATCTATGCCACTTCAATGGATTTGGAGTACTTTAGCAGAATTTTAGTGAGCTTCTATTGTTTGTGTTGGTAACACTCTGTGCCTCTCGGTGCAATCCGGTGGCTGGTGTTTTCCGCGCCAAGTTAACGGTCTCCCATTAACGTCTCATCAATTCAGCTGTTCTGAGTGTTTTTTCCTTGAATTGCATTATATTCTGTGCCCCTCGGTGCAATCCGTCGGTCATTTTAGATATTTTTTCTCTTTTTTTGTGAGATATTTGTTGGCATTAACTGTCGGTCCACCTGAGAGGAGTCATATTATTTTTTATTGTTTTTCCTGCCTGCCTTCATTGCTTCATTACCATCATCCCGCTTAACTTTACACCTTACGGTGCTATGAGGGTGTTATTAGCGAGTAACTATGGCTCACGGCTCGATTGCCACTGGTTTTCCACTGACTTGTAAGCTGTGCCCTAATAATCTTCTCCCAGACCTGTCATGTTTGGGCGTTCAACATCTGAGAGAGGCTCTCATGGACCCATGCCTGCACTGCAAGCTTTATGGTGTCTCCTGACGAGGCTCTATGAGGGAATGTGCGCAATGTGTTCATACAGATTCCTTGCTAAAAAGGCATACGAGTCTGTTGCCTACATTACTCGTACAGAAAACACAATCTGTCAGTTACTTCTTGCTGACACCACTAGCGAGTGTTGATTCTTCTATTTCGTAGTTTCTACAAACTGCTCTTTTGGCAATGGGCTATGTGACCTGCGAGCTGGGTAGTCTTACAGCCATGGTTCTGGCAGCCTGCTGCCAAGTGTGGCTTGCCCAAACATGGCTACCTGAGGACTGTAAGAAAACCTTGGCAGATCTTCCATTTGTTCCCGGGCATCTTTTTGGTCCTAATGTTCCGGAACTGTTGGAAAACAGGGTAAAGCTGTCTGAGGTCACTGGTCTGCTGACACAGGTACAGTGCAACCCTACCTTTAGGATGCCAGCAGTTCAGACCCGATAACACTATGCCGCATTGGAGCAACGTTTCCAGCATGCTATGCTTCAGTAACAGCCCTCACAAAGAACTCATGTTACTGAAGCTATTAGAGCCTCATCGACCGTTGCCAGGAGGACCCTGTCTGGACCCCGCGACCACTAAAAGTTGCACATGTAAAGCCTGAGGCACTCAGGCCAGCAGTCGATCGTTTTTCTATAGAATAGTTGGAGTACTGGAGGGCCAACATAGCAGACCCCTGGATTTTGATGACTTTGAGCAGGGGATATACTCTACAGTTTTGAGGAGGTAGAACTCTACCATGTTCTTGCTCGGTCCGACAGTACCTCAACAGTGTTCCATCTGAACCACCAGGGTGGCACAAAGTCCTGCAGGTCTTTACAGCTTACTCATGAGATCCTGACATGGTGTCAGCTGCGACTCGCTTCACTGAGGGCAGCTCATATTCCAGGAGCGTGCAACCAGACTGCGGATGCTCTTTCCAGGGATCAAGTACTACATTCAGGAGAATGGAGTCTTCATCCAGATGTAGTGCAGGAGATCTGGCTATGATTTGGAAGAGAGGAGGTGGATCTTTTTGCTTCAGCGATGACCACTTACTGTCACAGAAGTGTCCAGTCCCTTGGGCCAGGATGTACTGTCTCATGAGTGGCCAAATTGCCCACTATATGCATTCCCACCTATCCCTCTGTTATGGGAGAACTTACACAGGATCTCCCTTGCAAGCACAGTGTGCTACTCATGGCACCAAAATGGCCAGCCAGACCATGGTTTCTTTTGTTGCTGAGACTTCTGACAGGCAATCCATGAAAGCTTCCCCTCAGGAAGGACCTCCTCTCCCAGCTGGAGGCCAGGGTCTGGCACCCGGATCCAGCTCGTCTGCAGCTTTGGGTCTGGCCTTTGGGTTAAATCCTTCTCTGGAGCATTGTGACCCTGTGGTTATTCACACCATCTCTAATGCTAGGGCTTCTACCACACGACAGATTTATGCTTTCTGTTGGAAGTTTTATTCTGCATGGTGTGAGGAGTGAGGGCTTGATCCTGCAACATGTGATATTCCGAGCATCTTAAGCTAACATTTACTGGAGGAGGGATAGGCGGCTTCCACATTGAAAGTGTACAGCATTGCGATTTCTGCATATGATGTTCCAGTTGGTGGATCGTCTCTGGGATCTCACAGTTTTGTGTGCAGTATTCTGAAAGCTGTATGCCATCTGAACCCTGCTCAGAATCCTCACTTTCCTGTGTGGGATATGCCACTCGTGCTTGCATTCCCTTGCGCATCCCAGTTTGAGCCCTTGCAAAAGACTGCTTTTTTTTGTTGACTATTGCTTCTGCCAAATGAGTTAGTGAGTTGGACTGTCTGTTAGCGAGTTGTGCTGGCCTTGGTTGTCAGATGACTCCGGGGTGGTCCTACATCCCAAGCCTCCTTTTCTTCCAAAAGTCTTTCTTCCTCAGTTCATAAATCAGCACATTGAACTGGCCTCTTTTCAGACTTCTTCAGGGCTTGACTCAAGTGCCCAACTTTTGTGTCCTGTCCATGCCTTGAAGTGCTATGTGAACTCTACCGCTCTATGTCAGACCAGTTATTTGTCTGCTATGGTGGTGTGAAGAAAGGTGCTACAGTGTTGAAGCAGAGGTTGTCCTGGGAACTAACTGGCCATTCCACTAGGGCCATCTCATGTTCATGGTCTGTTTTTAGAGGAGTTTCCTTGGTGGATACACTCTCCACTTCCTCTCCATTAAATGCAGATGGAGATGGGTGGTCCTCCTGGATCTCCTGAAGTCTACGATGAGCTCCTTGGTTTTTGTGGTGTTCAGGACCAAATTATTGTCCATACACCACTGAATTAGATGTTGTACCTCCTCCCTGTAGGCTGTTTCCTCATTATCAGACACAAGTCTCACTATGGGGGTGTCATCAGCAAACTTTACTATGGAGTTGGAAGAATGGATTGGGGTGCAGTCATATGTGAAGAGGGTGAATAGGGCTGGGCTAAGCACACAGCCCTGTGGTATCTTAGCCCTGTGGCTAAGCACACAGCCCTGTGGTATGATGTAATCTCTGTATTACATCATGGTGAATAGCTGTAATGCTAGGTTATCGTTAACGCTCAAAAAGGTAATGGGGATGTCTAACATTACTGTGAGCTGTATGCTAAAGTAATGTTATTAACTCAAGTGAGTGTCTTGGTTAGCATCATCAACTCTACTGTGATTGGTGACAGCATCCAGCTAACTAACCCTAACTCGGAACCTCAGATAAGATGTAGACCCAGAGGATTATAGAATAGCCTCAGTCCATATTTCACAGCCAACATAAACACATGGCACTAGAAGTATAAGGCCAGCACTGAGGAAGCAGGACATGATATTCACTGTTGAAGCCGTAGTGATAGGTAAAGTTAATTATCACTTGCTGAGTTAGTTTTCCAATGAATACATTTTTGAGAGCTCCCTGCCTAAATATCACAACCTCGGCCAGGCATTTTCAGCAGCATTAACTCTTAATAGTGATGAACGCTAACTTACCAGTGGTAATTTGGTTTCCTTGCCTCAGGACTCTGGGGTCACAATCCAAAGTTCAAAGCAACGAACATTCACTTTGAGGCGAGTTTAGATTTGAATGATGATGTCGGCACCGCAGTCCAATCACGCATTGTGATTGGACGATAATTTAACACACGTTGTGCTGGTCAGTCATGTGAATTTTTTAAAAGCACATTTATTGGATAATTTAACACGTGTTGAAATAGTAATAAAACAAAAAGTGTGTAGGATATTAAAGCATCTTTTCTGAGTGTGTAGAACACCTTCTGGTGCTTTCAGAATTGACAGAATTATGATTGACCGGCAAGTAGGGACACTTTCTAATCCTGACTGGTTGGATATGGGCGTTTCTATATTCCCATTTAGAGACCCTAGGGCACCACAGTGACTAATGGTAGTAAATAAAAAAAGAAGCTCAGAGAATGGTGATGATTATCTTTAAGCTTTTAAAAGATGACAAGATGAAAGAACAAGATGATGAGATGAGAGAGAGGGAAAAGCATAGAGTTTAGCTTCTCCTGTTCAGTTGTGTGTGTGTGTGTGTGTGTGTGTGTGTGTGTGTGTGTGTGTGTGTGATTGGTACTGATGTAGAGAGGGGATCTCTCCAGGGGGATTGAGGGCCATTTAATCCACTCACAGTGTGAAACAGATACTCAGCCCTGAGAGAAAACACACACTCTCTCTCTCTCTCTCTCTCTCACACACACACACACACACACACACACACACACACACACACACATTGACAGCGCCATGGCCTTTTCTAACCCAGCATTAGTTCATTGTTTAATCAGTGTGCCTCACTTGTAACACACCTCACTGACATTTCTAATCTGTTATTATACTGTAATGTCATGTCCTCTCTCTCTCTCTCTCTCTCTCTCTCTCTCTCTCTCTCTCACTCACTTTTTAAGGAGTCTTTGATGTTTGGCAAATAAGTAGCCATCACAATGTTTCCACTGTTTTTCACTCCTTGATATTCCCAGATTACAAACTGTCTTCTAACTATAAAAGAAAACAAAGCTATATTTTGAAAAACTAGAACTCTTTTCTGTTTCAGCATTAAGCCAAGGAAAGGCAGCCATCTCCATAAGCACTGGATGGGAGCAATGAATCATGGGAAATGTAGGCCTTGTCCAGTTGTCCATCCTAGTCCAGTGTGTGGCTCAGATGGTCATACCTACTCCTCAAAGGTGAGTTCATCATCATCTTCATTATAATTCATCATCATCTTAATCATCATTATTATCATAAACATAATGTAGTACAAAAAAACCCCAAAAAAACCGAAGCACCCAGAGAACCAGGCATTTATTTAGCAATGTTAGCCCTTGACCTGTCAATTCTAATCTAAATCCTTTATGAGTTTGCTAGAAGTCCTTTTTTTATAAGAGTCCTTGGGTTGATGACTGAAAGCCATGGCTAGGAAAGGCTAGTCAAGCCAGTTTGTACCGAGATTACAGAGAAAGACTTTTGGCTCAGTGTGTTCAGTTTGCAGCAGAAATAATGCTGAAGTTCCAGAATGTGTTTGCAATCAGCTTTGTCTGACTGAGATTGACACGAGAGTTAATAACACTACTCAGACTGGAGATAGGATTGGAGATTTTATCACTACTAATAACTTTTAAACACTGGATTAAGTGGACCAATGCTCAGAAACGCTAATTCTGTCACAGTGTAACCTTCAGCATTCTGAAGCTTGTGGCCAGAAAAGTGTGCTCAGCAGATGATCTCAGCCCCAGACATTCTGTGACCAAGGCAGAGCTTCTGAGACTGAAGGGTGTCAGTTTCCTTGCTTCTTCCTTTTATCAGAGTTTGTTGATTGATCAGTTGCTCAGACATGTGTCTTGGCATGCACCTCAACATCAAACTCCCAGTGAAAGCTTAAAATATGTTCCTCAACCTGAGGTGCTGTGTATTCATGGAACTTGCTCCAGGGATTGCACAAAGTTATCCATTTTCTGTACCGCTTATCCTACACAGGGAGCCTGGAGGCTATCCCAGGGAACCCAGGGCACGAGGCAGGGGGCACCATGGGTGGGGCCAACCCATTGCAGGGAACAATTACAAACACATTCACACACTATGGACAATTTGGAAATGGAGGAGAAAACTGGAGTACCCGGAGGAAGCCCCCAAAGCATGGGGAGAACATGCAAGCGCCGTGCAAACAGGGCAGAGGTGGGAATCAAAACCTCCAACCCCGGGAATCTTTAAGAAACCGAGATTCTAAGGAATCTCTAAACCACTGGTGACCCCCCACCCCTACCCCAAATTTGCTAATTAAAAATAAACAAAAATAACAAGTGTTCCAAAGATCTCCAAATTATTTGAAATACATCATTCCACTGTAAGTAAAATCATCTACAAGTGGCGCACTTGACTGTCAATTTGTCCAGGAATGGCCATCCGAGCAAAAGAGCAGACTGGCCGATGCAAAAAGAGGTCTCCAAGAACCCCAATATTTCATCACAGTATCTGCTAGTAAGTCTTGTACTGTTGGTGTCAAAGTGCATGCTTCTACAATCAGAAAGGAATTGCACATATTTGACCTGCATGGGAGGCGTGCCAGGAAAAAGCCTTTGCCGTCTACAAAGAACATTAAAGTAAGACTACAGTTTGCCAGTGAGCATATAGGCAAAGACCAGGCCTTTCATCTCAGATGAATCAAAGAGTTGTTTGGCCACAATAACAGCAGACACGTTTGGCGCAGACCAAAGACAGCTTTTAAGGAGAAGCACATCATACCGACTGTGAAGCACAGTGGTGGAAATGTTATGATGATGTTTTTTGCCTCAGGGACTGCACAGCTTGCATTCATTAATTCAACTTTGAATTCTGCATCAAATGAACGTGTGTAAAGATAATGTGAGACTATCTGATTCTAAGCACACTATCAAATCCACCAAGTAATGGCTCAAAATGAAGAAATGGAGGGTTATGGCCTAGTCAAAGCCTGAATTTGAATCCCATTGAAATGTTGTGGGGGGATTTGAAGTGCGCAGAAAACCCTCAAACATCTTGCAACTGAAAGAGTACTGCATGGAAGAATGGTTAAAAATTCCAGCAAGCTGATGTCAGAGACTGGTGGAAAAATTATGCAAGACGTCTACAAGAAGTTATTTCTGCTAAAGGGGGCAATACTAGCTTCTGAGGCCAAGGGTTACTTACTTTTTTCACAAAGGAATATCACATCTATTAGATATTTCTGTTGAATAAATGTTTGAAAAAGGTATTTTCCCTTGTGGGTTTGTTCAAGTATATCAACTTTATTAATAGGCACTGTTTCAAAGATGTTTGCTTGTCCAAATATTTAAAAAAAAGCCAACAATTTCTAGGGGGTGTTCTTATTTTTTCACATGATGGTAAAGTTAACTTCCCATCATATGAAGACTGGCATAGTTATAATAGCATAGCACTCAAGAGTGTTAACCATGTGATTCAACGATTTAACCATGTGATTCAAATTTGAATGGCAAAATTGTCATCACATTTAGTACCTGGTCCTTGATTTGCCTCTCATGCTTTGATAGCTAAAAGTATCTAATTTCTGTAACAGACATATGAAGTAAGTTCACAAAAAACAACTTCCTAAGATTACAGAATCCAGTTGCCTGTGAAATTACCTTTTGAACGCTCTTACATATGTGTATTCCTAGTCTTCTAAGGACTTTTTGTTCCTATGATCAGAACATGGTTTTGAGAATTAATGTATTTTCAGGGCTGAAATAATTGCAGTTCCAGGGTAATGGAAACAAATGATTCATCCATAAGGGCTTAAGGATGTAAGTTATAGTCATTAAATATGACTAATATTCTATAAACTCATGGACATCTCCATGTTTTGCCCCATGTTTTACTTAGGTGCAGAGTGTATGGGATGGGGACAAGGTATAATCAAAGTATTGATTTGCTACATGTCAAAGTAACTAATGACACATTTTTGACCCCATAACTGAGCTCTGTACAACATTGGTCAACTAGCAAATATGGTTCTCCACAGAAGAGTCCTAAGTACACTAGACACATTGAGCTCTTGCCCCAAACTGATTTAGCTCGTTCTTAGTGACATAAGGAGAGTTGTGGCACTCTGATCTTTTAAGACAACTCATTAAAATGCACTACTCCTGCCTTAGCTTCGGGCCAGCTTCCCCCAACCTGAAAATCAGTAGTGCTACTTCAGAATTGTGCTCACGTTGTTGCTGAAATTCTGTACCATAATAGCTTTGAAACTTTCTTACAACGTTTTTCAAACAAGCTTAGTCACAGCTTTTTTTTTATGAGCTTAGTCACAACTTTCTGCGTATAAACTGAAACTGCCTTTAACAGCTTGTGTTTTGTCTGAAGTACGGCTAGGTCTATACTCCTGTTGGGACTCGACTTTGCTTGTTCTGAAGCTTCTCATAGTTTGTCTCCAGCTAGATTCAGGCTTCCTGCAGAGTTTCCCTTTTTATACTGAAATTCCTTTATAGCTGACTGAATGAATAGCAACGTTTAAACCCATACACAAGAAGTAATTTCTATTGCTACATTTTCTGTCTTGAGGCCTCAGCTACCAACTGGCTGGTGACTGTGTAAATGGCATTGAAATAAATTCCAGCAAAGGTATTTGCATAACCAAGGTTTGAACCACCAGGCAGATCAATAATCATCTGCTCAGCTGCAGTCAAGTCATGCATCATGAGCGACTGATGAGTTTTCGTTAACTACAGGGTGTCCCAAAAGTCTCCCTACATTGGGGACTATGTTTGCCAGCACTGCATTGGTTGTGCCTTCATCAGTGGATGTTCGTCGACAACACTTCCAGTCTTTTTGAATTTGTTAATAAGTTTGGCAACAGTGTCATGTGTGATGTAAACAAATACATAATATAAGCTAAGTATGAAAACTTTTTCGAGACATTTTGTTAAAAATGGATCATTTTCCCTACCTATGGAGACTTTTGGGACATCCTGGGATGAAATACTTTGGAATGAAATTTGAGCTAACAAGCATTTTAATCATTTAGTGGTATATACCTAAGAGAAGAAAGGGCATATATGAACAAGGGACAAAGAAGGAATCTTTTAAACAGTAAACAAATAAATTAATCTCCTAAGAGCGTGACTACTTTGTTATATGTAGTAAGATTACAAGAAGTTAATTCAGAGCATCACAATTCCCAAATTAAATTTCAGGTCAAACTAAAACATTTCACCCATTTGTTGTTAATCTTAGGGACTGTCTGCTTGCTGCTTGTGCAATCACTTAGCTGAAGGCAGCTCATAAGTCATGATGAAAACATGTTTTTTCTCCTAGTGTCAAATTCAAAACAGTGCCTCATTTGTTCAGAGTCCATGTTGCTATTCAAAGGTGGTACAGAATGGAAACAAAACATAACTATGCCATTAAACAGTGGAATTGATTGAGAGCTCGTGGATGGCCGATCTGAGCAGGCACAACAGTGTTAGCAAGTGAGCTTATTAATAGAGTGTGTGCGGTGTTATGTTTTGGATGCACAAATCTGTTTTTGAGTGTGAAACAGTGAATCGAGCATGTGGAGAAGCCTATGTTTGTATTGATCGATGTATTGAAATTTTGAATGCTTTGTGATGGTTTATTATGTTCAGTGGCTGAAATATGCCACAAAAAATATTATTTCAATTGTAAGCAATCACAAAACATTTAAATCCTATTAGGAAATATCCCACAACCCACTACAATGCCTCTAGTATTTTTCTTTCATCATAAACATATGTGGACTGATCGGATCTCGGGTTAGGATCTCCTATCCGCAGTGTATACGGGGAGGTTATCTAGTATAGAGGGATCTCCTATCCACAGTGTATACGGGGAGGTTATCTTGTATAGAGGGATCTCTTATCCACAGTGTATATGGGGAGTTATCTAGTATAGAGGGGTCTCCTATCCACAGTGTATACGGGGAGGGAATTTACATTAGCTAACAGAAATTTATTGTGATTTCTTTCAGCTTTCCCATTTTTGGAACATAACCTCATTAATAACCAAAAACTAATCACTAATGGTTAAGCATTAAAAGGTAACTGTTGTTGCCATTGAGTGTAGTTGTTTCTCCAGAGGGGGCATGGTGGCTTAGTAGTTAGTGCGGTTACCTTGCACCTCTGGGGTTGGAGGTTTGAATCCTGCCTCCACCCGGTGTGCACATGCTCTCCTCTTGCCTTGGGGACTTCCTCCAGCTACACAGGTTTCCTCCCCCAGTCCATAGACATGTTTTTTAGGCTGATTGGCATTTCCAAATTGTCTGTAGTGTGTGAATGTGTTTGCGAATATGCCTTGTGACGGGTTGGCACCGCATCCAGGCTGTCCCCCGCCCTGTACTCTGAGTTCCCTGTGATGGGCTCCAGGCTCCTCCATAACCCTTTGTAGCATATGCAGTACTGAAAATGGATGGATGTTTATCCAGATCAGTGTAAGCATGGGATTTTATGTAACTGTACCATTCCATGTTTGTTAAATACTGAAAGGGTTGAAAGGTTGAAAGGGTACCATGACTTTCCCTGCATTCTGATCCCAGCTTCCTTCAAAGATGGAATATATAAAGAAAAGAAAATTATTGTCCTGTACACATGTGTATATGTATAATGGCATTAAGAGGCTGTCTTCTACTTTTACATGAGTAAGATGTAATATTAGTGCACATTAGTGCATAGTGACACTTGGACTCAATATATAATCTCTCAGGCTCAGCAGCAGGATCCAAATTCACACTGTAACATACCAATATAGCAGTAAACACCTCTCTCTCTCTCTCTCTCTCTCTCTCTTTGTGTGTGTGTGTGTGTGTGTGTGTGTGTGTGTGTGTGTATGTTATAGTCTGGGTAAAGCCCTGCAGGAAATAAGCAGGTGGGAATAGAGGGACACCTGAGAAAAGGAGAATGGGAGTGTATAGTTTAGGAGACCAATTGGTTACCATTTATTGTTATATCTATTGTTATATTGTCAAGATACAAAAGCTACTTTGAACTGAATTAAATTAAACTTAAATTTCAGATATCCTACCGTCTTGTTAGAGGTTTTCTGAAATAGAACAATCTCAATGCATTTCAGCACCGTATGTGATTGCCTGTGTGATCAGACCTGTCGTGCTGTGATTAAATTAAAATAACTCCAGATGCCATTTCCCACTTCTTCTACCAAACTGAATTTTTGTCTTCTCACAGAAATGTCTCATCTAAATTCTTTGGCTGAGCAGTTTGACAGTTCATTAACTGTGTGTATATTTATACATATACTGTATTAATTTGTGTAGCCATTTATATACAAGTATGTGTGTGTCAGCTTTTTTTAATTAGTAAAGCCACTTCTTAAATTAGCCGAGACATGTAACAGTATAGTGACGAGTTTAAACTGGATGCCGTGAAATTGAATATGTTAGAGATTGAGGGGAAAGAAATGTACGTTGTACATGCAAATGTGTGTGTGTGTGTGTGTGTGTGTGTGTGTGTGTTTGTGTGTGTGTGTGTGTGTGTGTGTATTCTGGGTGCTGGCATACACTTCCACTAATATTGGCACCCTTGGTAAATATGAGCAAAGAAGGCTGTATATATAAAGAAGGCCTCATATATAATTAAGAAGGCCTCATATATAAATATGAGGTAGCACATAGGCCAAATTCCATTAGTCATTCATAACAATGGGTTAGACATAGGAATATAGCTGTGATGTGTGGCAAAATGGGAGGTGACTATAAGAAAATAGCACAAGAACTTCAAATGGGATCGAGTTCTGTGGTCAGATTAAACCAAAATAGAGATTTTTGGAAATAAACACCAGAGGTGGTTTTTGGTGCACACAGAGAGGTAGCCATATGGAAAAGTACCTCATGCCCACAGTTAAATATGGTGGTGGCTCTTTAATGTTTTGGCTCTGTTTTTCTGCCAGAGGACCTGGACATTTTGCATTTTGTTATGATACATAGCATCATGGACTCTAACAAATATCAACAGATATTAAATGAAAACCTGAAATGAAAAAATGGGCCATGGTTGAATCTTCCAGCAGGACAATGATCCAAAACGTACATCAAAATCAACACAAAAATGGTTTACTGACCACAAAAATTTGGATCTGGAGAGATTCTGTATGGAGGAATGGTCTCAGATCCCTTGACATGTATTCTCCAACCTCATCAGGCATTATAGGAAAAGACTCAGAGCTGTTATCTTGGCAAAGGGAGGTAGCACAAAGTGTCGACTAAAAGGGTGCCAATAATTGTGGCACACATATATTTAACAAATATATATATTTGTTGGATAAACATGTGTTTTGTTTGCAATTGTTTGATATCCATGAGAGCAGAGTACTTTATTTTTTTTTTTTTAAACAAAAGATTAAAGAAAAGATTAAAGAAGATTAGAAAATGAACATGTCAAAAGTAGGATAGATTTGCATTATAAGAGATCACTGCACTTTTGGAAGCTTCACACTGAGCCGTCACAGTAACAACAAACTGAGTCAAGAATGGTGTGTATGCTCCTGCTGCTGAAGTGTTACAGTAAAAGCTACAAACCTTAAGCTGTTTTACAGCTTTGAATAAAACATTTTGGATATTTTACAATGTTGGGCTCAAGATCAGCTCAGCACAGACCAACTGCAGGAGCTCACACACTGGTTCTACTCTGCATGAGTGTCAAGCTCCAGTTTTGGACTTTTCTTTTTTCCCCCATATGGGAAAATAAATAAATAAATAAATAAATAAAATAATAATAATAAACGCTGAAAGCAGCATTTTGAGGGGCCAAGCACCCAGACTCAGTGAGCTGCATGTTCCCAGACATGCTACAATTGTTGCATTAGCAATCACAGGAAAGCAGAGCCATAACGATAGGCATAATTGTATGTAGTTTTATGCATTTGCAGTACGTTATGGGAGAATGGTTTTGAATATCAGAGTTTATTTGGTAACATTTGTTAAGATAGGATTTCAAGATGATGTGAATCAAACTTGGTGATGATTGGACAAAATTTAGAGGAGGTGTAGCAAAAATGGCAGTTAGATGTAAGCATTTTTTTTTTTTTTAGCATATTGTTGTTACTGTTGACCAGTTAAAATTTGTTACATAGTCTCAGGTCATGGTCCTGAAGATGTTGCTGAGATACAGCTTTACTTCCGGTTTGGTAGCTTTGCTGTCAGATTCCTTGGACCATTAGGGACAAACCATTTGGCATATTCAAAATTATCTTGATAACTTTTTTGAGGCTTCCTCTGAAGATGACATCTGCCAAATTTGGTGATGATTGGACAAAATTTGGATGAGTAGACGAATAGTGAAAAGGCACTTTTTGACAAAAATCCAAGATGGTGGAACATGTCATTAGGCAGAAATTTACATAGGTATATATTATTATATATTATATGGTGTGTTGAACTTGTCTCGACCCTGAGAATACAGGAATACCTGGCTTTTACATTTTGTACACACAGTTCAAAAGTTATGACAGTAAAAGTAATTCAAAATAAAGCCCAAATATGGCCATATGGTGGCGCTACAGCATTGGCAGCACTTAACCCAAATTTGGTCAGAATGTCACTTAGACCCTCTCCAATCAGTATGCCAAATTTCACAACTTTTTACCAGACAGTTCTATGGGCGACCATAGACATCCTAGCCAGAAGAAGAAGATTATGAATGCACCTTCTGTGCTTGGCCCCCTAGTAATAATAATAATAATAATAATAATAATAATAATAATAGAACATATCCAAGCTACCACCCAAAATCAGATTAACTTCTAATGACAACAAAAGTGTTATGTTCTGCTTATATCACTGCAATCTGCCTTAATTTTTATTTTTGAATGATTTGAAACATTTACAGTTTCATTTAACATTCTGGAACGTCCATGACAAGTTGATTCCTCTTTTTTCTCTCTCCTGAAGTTAATAAAACTAACACATACAGCTTGTCACAGAAAAAAAGAAAGGTTCAAACCCCTCTGTCCTGAAGACTTTCCTGTGGCAGAAAACGTACTGTTACTTAAAACTGTTACAAATCGCTGAGACTGGAGACTTCTTCTATAAATGTTAAATAAACATCTCATTACATATGAATTCCAAGTTTCTCTTTTCAAAATAGTAACACATTTAATAAAAAGAAATCTGTTTATTATTAGCTTGAGCTGGGTAGATCATCCAATATGCAAGTCCCTGTAAATATGCTGTTTCTATAGAAATGAGAATGTATTAGAACAAATGCTTAAATATAAACCCAATCATTTTAATTATGGTGGTACATACTATTAGAGCTGCTGTTAGAAAATTAATCGACACCTTCTGACCAATCAGATTAGAGAATTCAACAGCATACCAACATTAGAAGTTGAAATACCAGATTGGAGAGCAGGTCTCTGTTAACCTGAACATTTATTTATTTATATTATTTTAAAATCTATCTATCTGTCTGTCTGTCTTTATTTATTTGTTTGTTTATTTATTTATATTAAGCTTTGTAGCTTAAAATGAAAAGAACAAAAAAAGAATAGAAAAATGTGTGTGTGTGAGTGTGTGTATGTGTGTGTGTGTGTGTTTGGGGGGGTCGGTTGCTCTCTAATAAAGAACATGGTCTCTAGTCTGCATAGGTTTACAAAACTCATTTATGGAAAAACTGACACACACACACACACACACAAGTTTGAAAGCAGTATCAGAGGTGCACTGATTAATGTTTAATAAGAGCAGATCATTTAAGGCTTTTGAAGCAGAATCAACACACACTGAACACAAACCTCCATCTTGCTTTTCCATCAGAAAGCATTTGACTTGATGGGATTTCATTATTGTTCACTCCCTGCTTTTTAATTTAGTTCTGCACGGGCTGGCTAATTCACTTATTTTCTTCACATTTCCCTTCTTCTCGTCAGCACGCACAGAATGGTAATTATCCCAAAGTTTTACATGACTGCAGCTTATGCATAATGCAGTATGTGTTATTAAATGCTGCACTCTCTATATTGGATATTTGTAATAAACGCCAGTGAGTTTTGTAATTGTACAACATCACACATTGTTTTAACTTCTGCACAAGTGCTGTGAGCTGCTGACACAAGGCTAAGTGCGAACTACAATACATTACCCATAATCCGTTTCTGTCTGGCTGCAGTGTAAGCTGGAGTTCCAGGAGTGTGTTTCGGGAAAGAGCATCTTAGCGAAGTGTGAAGGACCGTGTCCCTGCCTGCCTGGACAGGAAGTCTTCAAGCCACACACTGAAAAGAATGGTGAGTCACCTCCTGTTCCTTTTCATTTTCTGTGATTTGATTTTGCCAGTCAGTAACTCTCTGGGCTAAACACACACACTGTGCATGTGTGTGTGTGTGTGTGTGTGTGTGTGTGTGTGTGATTGAGCCTTGAGGTGATGGTTGGTCACAGTAAATGCTGAATTAAAAGTTTCATACTCTGAATGCACTACATGAGGATGAGGTCAGAGACACAGGAGGGAGAGAGAAGGGGGGGGGGGGGGAGAGAGAGAGAGAGAGAGAGAGAGAGAGATTGATTATGTCATTATCACTCTCTAAGCTTCTTCCTGTTCTCTCGCTTCTAATTACTACTTCTGCAAATGTAAAACATAGAATATTTGGGTCACAAAGAACTTTCTTTGCTATTGGTTGCACAAACTTATATCTGTTAATAATATGATCTTTTTTTAACATCACAAATTGAGGAGTGACCATCAGAGATTTTAGGAGAGATCAGGAGATTTTTATTTATTTTTTTTTTGTTACATTTACATTTATTCATTTAGCAGATGCTTTTATCCAAAGCGACTTACAAATGAGGAAATACAAGCAAATGTATTGTTTTGTTACAGTATTTGTTCATGTATTGTTACAGTGCTTCATAACAGTCTTTTCTTTAAGATACTGTATATGACCCAATGAAATGTTCTTTTCTGCAGAGAGCATTTTGTGTTTAGGCTGAGTATTTTTTGTTTATTTTTTTTTTTGGTCTGTAATGTGGCACGGTGGCTTAGTGGTTAGCTTGTTTACCTCACAACTCCAGGGTTGGGGGTTCAAATGCTTCATCCCCGCTGTGTATGTGTGTGTGTGTGTGTGGAGTTTGCACATCCTCTCCGTGCTTCAGGGTGTTACGGCCCTGCTATGTTGGGCTGTAATCTAGGGAATTAGTGCAGGGAGACATGAGTTGGATGGAGCACAGCTGGGTTGGTGGAGGAAGGTGGAGATCATGGAATTGTACTTAATATTTACAAAGTTTATTACAAAATGCAACACTGTATGCATAAGATACCAGAGTACACGACTATATACAAGAAAAACTTTAAAGAAAAAAATAGCTCTTCAAAAATAAATGACACGTGTGAAGTTACAATTGGTTTAACAGGTGGCTCCCTGGGGAGAGAACAAGACAGTACCAAAGGAAAGAACAGAATAAACGCCTTCTAAACCATATTCTTGGATTTAACCTCTTACCTACTGTAACTACCAGGAAGAAAGTAGCTGCTACACTACCTTAAACTTAACCTTTTCTCTGTGTACTCCAGTTTCCTCCCCCAGTCCAAAGACATGTGTTGTCGGCTGATTGGCATTTCTAAATTGAGCGTAGTGTGTGAATCTACGTGTGATTGTGCCCTGCGATGAGTTGGCACCACATCCAAGGTGTCCCCCCGTCCTGTGCCCAGAGTCCCCTTGGGTAGGCTCCAGGCTCCTCACGAACCTGAGTAGGATAAGCGGTATGGAAGATGGATGGATGGATGTTACATTATTTAAAAAATCTGTGTCCTTGTAAATTGTACTGGTGATTTACATTCCTAAATTCTATCTTGCTATAACTTAGTAGCTTTACTTGCATAACTGTAATCTTGCACATACCGTATACACTGCTGTCTACCGCTTGCAGAGGAAATTAGCTACAACACTGGGATCTGGAATTCCTTCTGGTTGAGTGAACTCCGGTGCGTTTGGCTGCTGCTACTCACCTATCGCCTCAATTACTGTTTGTGTCTGTTTTAAAATATTATTGGATTTGATGCCTTGGGTGCTGTTTGCTGCTCTGTACCTCATCAACTTCTGCCTGGTGTTGTTGGCTACTGCCATCCCTGGACTGGCTGTCCTGGGGTCTGTGGTTGATACCTGGCGGACTTTGTTTGGTGCTGACTGGATTCGCGGAAGTGGAGTTTGGCGTCTCCCGAACTGATTGGTGGTTCAGTCCGATGGGTCTGTGTGGATCTGAAAGCCGCTGTAATGGATTATTCTAGTCTTCGCCACCATCAGTGCCTTTCCACGACTGATGTACTCAGCAGCAGAGCTCTACCGACTCAGGTCTCGCTCCGAGCCTACACCAACTTTACTGTGTCACCAGGACATCCACTGGCTTCTGAGATACATCCATTATGGATCCCGTTTGAACTTTCACTACAGTACTACTAACTCCTTCTGTACATTTTGGTCCACTTTTCCTCGCATGCCTAAATATTCAGCCAGATCCATAGACAGCAGTGTGCTAGTTTCCATTCCAGGTCAACTACACCTGCTGTTTCCAACTGTCTTAAATTCTCCCTTTTTAATGTTTGATCTCTCAGAAATAAGGCTTCTTTTGTCCATGATATCATTGCAGGTGTAAAAATTAATTTTATGTGTCTTTCTGAGACTTGACAAAAACCTAATGACTTTTTTCATCTCATTACATTCATATCTACTTATCTAACATATCTAATTTATCTAGAGCTGTAAAGGTAGAAACATTTAGGACATGCATTAACAGTGATCCAGGGGCGCACAGTGGCTTAGTGATTAGCACGTTCACCTCACAACTCCAGGATGGCATGGCTTCCCTGGCCATGGCCCTGTGTGTGCGGAGTTTGCATGTTCTCATGCGGAGGTTTCCTCCGGGTACTCCGGTTTCCTCCCCCAGTCCAAAAACACGCTGATTGGCATGTCCAAAGTGTCCGTAGTGTATGAATGGGTGTGTGAATGTGTATGTGAGTGTGCCCTGCTATGGATTGGCACCCCGTCCAGGGTGTACCCCGCCTTGTGCCCCATGCTCCCTAGGATAGGCTCCAGGTTCCCTGCGACCCTGTAGGGTAAGTGGTATAGAAAATGGATAGATGGATTAACAGTGATCCAGAATGATGTTGACACGTCCTCCCAAAATAGCAAATGTGCTGCACGCAATGACGTTGAGATTAATTTGTGTGTGTTGTGTCAGCACAATTTGTGTGTGTGTGTGTGTGTGTGTGTGTGTGTGTGTGTGTGTGTGCGCGCTGTTGTGTAGATCTGTTTACTACAGCTGAATGAACTACAAAGATAAACTGTAATGACACCAGAAAAAAAAGCTATAATGAACATTGTCAAGAACATAAAGTAAACATTCTTCTAAACACTGAAATAAACATTCAAGAACACTAAGGAACATTGAAGAACATTAAAAGTTACAAGAACATTGAAGGTTATTTTGAAGTCCATACCAGTTGATGATCTGCAAAGATCCAACCTTGTGGTCACTCCATTTTAGTATAACATTTTTATATTTGCTGCTAGAAACTAGTAATATTTGTTTTCCTTTCATTCTCCAATCTTCCATCAGCCAACTGTTAGTGAAACCAACTGTTGCTTCCTGACAGGGAAAAGAAAATTCTCTGCATCTTAGGCTTTAATTCAGGAAATAGACTTTATGCAGCAAAAATGAAATCTCCAGTGCCAGAATGCAGCAACTACCACATCATGCCTTAGACAATGTCCAATCTCCCTCTGTCTCTCCTTCACTCTCTCTATTAGTTAGATAATTAGACTTTTGCAGAAATGACACTTACATGATAGAGATATCTCAATTTTGATGAACTCTAAACACCTACAAGGTCTTAATTTGTACAAGCTAGTAACCTGAATAAATCTGAATACATAAAGAGACAATTACTGTTACATGCTCTTTCACTGTCAAATCTCTGTCTCTCTCGTCTAAGCTCCTTTTCTCCTGTCTTCTGTTTCCTCATTTCTTTCTGTCTCTCTTGTCTCAGCTCCGCCCCTTTTATTCATGAATTTCTTGACCTTGGCTCTTACTGCATCTTCTGTCTCAATGTTGTCTTTTTTATTATCTTGTTCTTCCTGGCTTCTGTTCCCTTGTCCTCCTGTCTTTCTCTAATCAACTCTGGCTTATATCACGTAGTTATTTCCCCCTGTCTTCCCTCCTCTCGTTTCTCTCTGTATACATTATTTCCTCCTCTTGTCTTTTTCTGTCTGTGTGCCCAGTTCGTTACTCTGATTCTCTCTGATCTGTGCTGTAATTCTTTAAGGAATTATGGTGTGTTTGTCTAAAAGTTGTAACACAAAATCTCCAGAGTTCAGCACAGGACATCAAATCAACATGGCTGCTCACAGCATCAACAGTACAGAAAATAGCACATTCTGTACTCATTATAAATGAGTTATGCTGTATATACTACTAAATTTGTAGCATTGACTATACAGTTCACTATTTTGAGAATTTAAATATACATCACTCATCAACAATAGATGACTATGATGGCGTCCATGTTTCCCCCACTTTGTTTGTTCCCCCACTGTGAGTACACAGAGGTTCAAAATGACTGCGTTGAATCAAGCACAAGTTTAACCCACATATTCGTGATCTGAAAAGTCGCTTTTCATACATAGAATGTGCACACACACACACACACTACTGTTATTAATGTGTTTGAGTACACAGGCAGTCATTTCAGTTTCTCATATTAAGCCTTGAGCTTTTGGGCTTCACCTGTCACTCCAGTGCTGCGTATTTTTGTTCAGATGGTGAGGTCTATGATGTGTAAATATAACAAAATGCTCCTCACCTGCTGGTTGTTTGGACAGTACAGCCCTGAGGCCTCTCTCTGACATCTGCGAGATGAAAGTTTGATTGAAGTTGGAGGTTAGAAGAGCTGGCTCTGTTCTAAAGAAATTCCTTTAGCCCGCAGAATTCAGACTAAGTCTTCTCCAACGTTTTTACTTTTTTCACTTATGAAAGCCAGGTGGTCAATGAGGGAAAGTGCATCACAAAACGACCACGGCTCCTGATTGTACCTGCTGAGCTTTGGGTGGTTCCATTACCCAGCATGTATCAGGACTGGCTCTGTATTAGGGTTTCAAGTGTGTGAGGATGTGCGTATATTTAGAACTGCTTCTAACCAGAAAGCCCTAGTGGTAGAAAAGTGTTATCATGGGGAAATTGATTATGAGGAGCTCCCATCCCAATGTCTTGTCAATCATGTCAGCATAATTGACTGACTATGGTGCTCACAATAAAAAGTGCCGACAGCTGATACAGATGAAATGTAAAGTAAAATCATATAAAAGGCACGAATAAAGATTGATTTTGATGGAGAGGCCAATGAATCACAGCAATAGCATTCATACGCAACTCAATTCCTTTCTGCTGTAAGGTTTTCAGCCACCAGCACATTTCAATGAGAAAGTGGACTGGAGAAAGGTTTGGCATTTCCCAAACAACTAGGAGCTGAATAATGTCTTTCATTTATATCACACATGCCACAGTAGAATGCATTTCCAAAATTTCCAAAATGGCAGCAGAAAAGACAATAATAATAATAATAATAATAATAATAATAATAATAATAGCAATAATAATAATCATCATCCATCCATTTTCTGTACCACTTATCCTACACAGGGTCGTGGGGAGCCTGGAGCCTATCACAGGGAACTCGGGGCACAAGTGAGGGGTGCCAACCCATCACAGGGCACAATTGCACACACACTCATGGACAATTTAGGGATGGAAATCAGATGCCGTTTCTGGGAACTGTTGATACAGTGAGGGAAAAAAGTATTTGATCCCCTGCTGATTTTGTACGTTTGCCCACTGACAAAGAAATGATCAGTCTATAATTTTAATGGTAGATTTATTTGAACAGTGAGAGACAAAATAACAACAATAAAATCCAGAAAAATGCATGTCAAAAATGTTATAAATTGATTTGCATCTTAATGAGGGAAATAAGTATTTGACCCCCTCTCAATCAGAAAGATTTCTGGCTCCCAGGTGTCTTTTATACAGGTAACGAGCTGAGATTAGGAGCACACTCTTAAAGGGAGTGCTCCTAATCTCAGCTTGTTACCTGTATAAAAGACACCTGTCCACAGAAGCAATCAATCAATCAGATTCCAAACTCTCCACCATGGCCAAGACCAAAGAGCTCTCCAAGGATGTCAGGGACAAGATTGTAGACCTACACAAGTCTGGAATGGGCTACAAGACCATTGCCAAGCAGCTTGGTGAGAAGGTGACAACAGTTGGTGCGATTATTCGCAAATGGAAGAAACACAAAAGAACTGTCAATCTCCCTCGGCCTGGGGCTCCATGCAAGATCTCACCTCGTGGAGTTGCAGTAATCATGAGAACAGTGAGGAATCAGCCCAGAACTACACGGGAGTATCTTGTCAATGATCTCAAGGCAGCTGGGACCATAGTCACCAAGAAAACAATTGGTAACACACTACGCCGTGAAAGGACTGAAATCCTGCAGCGCCCACAAGGTCCCCCTGCTCAAGAAAGCACATATACATGCCCGTCTGAAGTTTGCCAATGAACATCTGAATGATTCAGAGGACAACTGGGTGAAAGTGTTGTGGTCAGATGAGACCAAAATGGAGCTCTTTGGCATCAACTCAACTCGCCGTGTTTGGAGGAGGAGGAATGCTGCCTATGACCCCAAGAACACCATCCCCACCGTCAAACATGGAGGTGGAAACATTATGCTTTGGGGGTGTTTTTCTGCTAAGGGGACAGGACAACTTCACCGCATCAAAGGGACGATGGACGGGGCCATGTACCGTCAATTCTTGGGTGAGAACCTCCTTCCCTCAGCCAGGGCATTGAAAATGGGTCGTGGATGGGTATTCCAGCATGACAATGACCCAAAACACACAGCTAAGGCAACAAAGGAGTGGCTCAAGAAGAAGCACATTAAGGTCCTGGAGTGGCCTAGCCAGTCTCCAGACCTCAATCCCATAGAAAATCTGTGGAGGGAGCTGAAGGTTCGAGTTGCCAAACTTCAGCCTCGAAACCTTAATGACTTGGAGAAGATCTGCAAAGAGGAGTGGGACAAAATCCCTCCTGAGATCTGTACAAACCTGGTGGCCAACTACAAGAAACGTCTGACCTCTGTGATTGCCAACAAGGGTTTTGCCACCAAGTACTAAGTCATGTTTTGCAGAGGGGTCAAATACATATTTCCCTCATTAAAATGCAAATCAATTTATAACATTTTTGACATGCGTTTTTCTGGATTTTCTTGTTGTTATTCTGTCTCTCACTGTTCAAATAAATCTACCATTAAAATTATAGAATGATCATTTCTTTGTCAGTGGGCAAACGTACAAAATCAGCAGGGGATCAAATACTTTTTTCCCTCACTGTAAGTCTGTTGATCAATCCCTCTTGAAGGAATTTTATCCCATTCCTAAGTACAGAACAGCTTCAACTCTGGGATGTTGGTGGGTTTCCTCACACAAACTGCTTACTTTGGGTCCTTCAACAACATTTCTATTGGATTAAGGTCAGGACTTTGACTTGGCCATTCCAAAACATTAATTTTACTCTACTTTAACCATTCTCTTGTAGAATGACTTGTGTGTTTAGGGTTGTTGTCTTCCTGCATGTCCCACTTTCTCTTGAGATTCAGTTCACAGACAGATGTCCTGACATTTTCCGTTAGAATTCACTGGTATAATTCAGAATTCATTGTTCCATCAATTATGGCAAGCCGTCCCGGCCCAGATGCAGCAAAACAGGCCCAAACCATGACACTACCACCACCATGTTTCACAGCTGGGATAAGGTTTTTATGCTGGTACGCATTGTTTTCCTTTCTCCAAACATAACAATTATCAGTTAAACCAAAAATTATATTTTGGTCCATGTGATCCTTAAGAAACATGGGCTGTTTTCTTGTAACCCTGCCATGCACACTATTGTTGTTGGATGAGTTTCCTTAATAAATATATGACCAAGTATAATATTTCTGTCTCATTTGTTTAATATGGTTCTCTTTGTCTATTTTTAGGACTTATGGTGATGTTTTAGGCCATATTTATGCTGATATATAGAAAATTCAAAAGGGTTCACAAACTTTCAAGCCCCACTGTATATAACTTACAGTTAAGACAGTATACATTTACATTACATTCATGGCATTTGGAAGACACCCTTATCCAGAGCGACTTACATATATTTAATTTGTACAACTGAGCAGTTGAAGGTTAAGAGTCTTGCTCAAGGACACAAAGGTTTGGGATTTGAACTCAGCCTTCCGATCAATAACTTAACCAATGAGCCACCAATTCTACTTCCCAGTTTAGCTGAGAGCAAGTGGCTGGAAAGAACGAAGTGGAAGAAGCTGTTCATGGTCCATGAGGTTTTCTCACTATGAGGTCCATAAGCCAACAAGCTACCTAACGCTCACCTAATACACCCGGCTTGTCCTGATATTTTTCATTTTACCTTAAAGTTCACTTGACACTCTCACCTTCACATGTGCATGTATGTGTGTGTGTGTGTGTGCATGTTTTAGGTAGATGTGTGCATAGAGAGCTTCTCAGAAATAGCAGTATTGTTGCAAGTGCAATAGGAACAGATGATTGAGCAGTGAACTGCCTGACTCTGACTCTCCCTGTAATAAGCACCTTCATTCTCTTCCACTCTGTCATTATCTCTATCCTGACATTATTACTGATTCTACAGTCTCATGTGGTACAGGAACTCTCAGTCTCATTTGCAGGAAAAGACACAGAATTAGGGACATCTTCTTTAAAAGGGATGATTAATTTTCTCTGTTTTCTCTATAATCATACATAATTTCTATGCAGTGCATACATTTCTAAGACTACACTCTACCTCTCTTCCTGATTTCAACCTACATAGTATTTTATCAGCTTACCCATAATTCAGTGCTGCGATTACATGCCCTGCTTTCTTCTGCACTGTGTGTGTGTGTGTGTTTGTGTGTGTGTGTGTGTGTGTATGTGTATATATATATATATACACACACATTAAAAATTAATTTTGTGTGTGTATTCAACTATTTTTCATAGCTTCATATCAGTTCCTATAGTCTCAGAGCTCATAAACTCTCTGCTTGCCAGTGGTATTATGAAAATTGTGCACCAGGGAAACATGCGTACACACACACACACACACACACACACACACACACACACACACACACACACACACAGAGCACACTGTCCTTGTAGTGTTGTGTGATTAGAAGGATATTAGAGTGTTTAGAGTCTATTCAGTACAATGAAAATGAGGAAGGAGGTAACTAGTGTTAATTAATTAATGATTAATTCTTAGCAGCTTCCTCCTTAATAATCTCTCTCTCCCGCTTTCTCTCTCTCTCTCTCACTCTCTCGCATATTTGCTTGCACATGAGGATGCGACTGTCAGTTTCTCAACAACTTTTTCCTAAACTGTTGTTGCAAAACTCTAAACAGTGTTCACTGTCCTTAGACAGGGTTGTCTTAATAACATTCAAAACACTGTTACTATGAATGCAGACCTTAATACACTGAAAAAGACACACTATTAGCGTCACATAAATATATAGAAATAAAATTGGCTTCAGTCGGTCCGCGTTTCACATTTATTCCTACATTCTTTTGAATGTCCATGGAATAAAATAAAATATTAGATGCCACGAGTGTACCTTCTGCCATCATTTACACATTTGAATGGCCATGTAATACGAAGCAATGTGATAACATGAAATTAAAAATGACCTTATATGGCCATGGGCATTGTTTTGATTCAGGACAGCTGTCATTTGCTGCTATTGTCAAGCAACTGTTTGATGCCGTAGACAACAGCGTTTGCTGAGAGGAGGCTAATAGTTGAGAGGCAGGAATTTGGCCAGTAGTTGCTGCAAGCCTTTTATAATCGACCAATTGTTGTGTGAGAAAGCGTGAATTACAGAGAGGGGTTAAAGCAATGCAAATATGCACACACACGCTGCAGTATTAGACCATAAGCACATCATAATGAAACTAAAACTAAATCCTGTACATTTTATCAAATTTAGAAATCCCGGCCAGACACTTTTTTTAAGGTCTGAAAAAGAGGACATGTCCGGGAAAAAGAGGACGTATGGTCACCCTAAAAAAAACATTTCAGAGAGCAATTTGTGTTAATTTCTACCAGGAGGTTGCTCATGTGAGTCATGACCAGGAAGAGAGAACCAGAACTATAATCATGCAGCTGTCTATATTGCGTTATTTCAAAAGATTAATTTCTTTGGTTTTAAATGAAAAAAATTGCAATCCTGATAGTATTCCCATTTTTTATAAAATGTACCTGTAATCTGATTACTTTGTTTTTTTTTACATAACTGTAACGGATTACAGTTGCCAGTTTTTTGTATCCTGATCACGTAACGGCGCTACATTTATTCCGTCCTAGTAATATGGCACTTTTTTGTGTAGCATTTTTCTGTAAGATTTAATTTTGTGCTGGAAAACTAACATGTTGAAAGTCTAAAATGTTTTTGTACTGACTCGATAATGTAGAAGCCATAAAAAAAAAAAAAAAAAACTATAACAAAGTTTGTACTAAACAAATAAACAACAATTATGTTTCTTAAGACTTTTACCCAGTACTGTATATCCTGGTCAGGGTCACAGTGGATCACAGGGTCTAACCTGGGAATACTGGGTGAGAGGCATCCATACCTTGTGCTAATTTAGTGCAGGCAATCCATCTAACATCTTTTTTTTTCTTTTGGAGATGCATTAATCCATTTGTTTGAAATGAAATAGTATGACCTGCCAGCCAAGATTGAGTCACAGTACCTCCTAATAGGCTTATAGATATGAATATTCAGCTACCTAAAGAGTTGTGAATAGAGGACGTAGAGGCAGATGATAAGGAAGAATAGGGGGGAAAAATCCTTGGGCAAGGATGACCTGCATGAGTGAGGCTGAAGATTTTTCCATAATTGCCGGAGAGAAATATATAATTGCTTCATTTATTTATTAAAAGTAAAACACAAATAACTAGAGCAATAAATATTTCAGCATTCAGCCCAATTGATGTACTGATGTGAGTGCTGCTTGCACAGTGACGGCTCTGTGCTCAAATGAACCGTGAAGTGTGTTGATCATTTAGCATACATTTTATGCAGTTCAAGGGTATTACACACAGACACACACACACACACACACACACACACACACAATAAGAGAAAGAAAGTGAAAAAATGTCAAAATATTTATCTGTTTGTTGACAAATCTTCAAAGATACATGTCCTGTGGGAAGAAGGGTTTTGTGTGTGTGTGTGTGTGTGTGTGTGTGTGTGTGTGTGTGTGTCTGTGTGTGTGTGTCTTGCATCACAGCCTAATCAGGGTTCAGGAGAGTTACATCCAGTGTAATGATGTCCACCAGAGAAAACACGTTTGAGGGGAAGTAAGGTAACGCTTTCTGCTGATCTTTGAACTGGAGCTTCTCTCTTTTTTTCCTATCTACTGAGAAAGCCTTTAGTAATTTTAGAAACAGCACTACAAGAAGGACTGCAGCTCTTCTGCAGAATAAATGAAGCTCAGCTGTTGTGATATGGAGCTTCATGTTGGAGACACGTCCACCTTCTGTGCAGAGTCTATGTAATATTTATCATGGAGACATTGGACATTACTGCCATTAAAGTCCCCATGAAATCAAAATGGACGTTTTGTGGATTTAATATGTTAGCCTTAAGATTATCTAGAAGCTAGTGTACTTCAGAACAATGACAAAATTCACATTTAGAAGATATACTGTATGCATTCAAAATTTAATCTCTCTCTACCACCAATACAGATCAAAAATTGACAAGTGACTTCTTTCTGCACTTCAGCTTGTTCAAGCAAATGCTCTCTAGAATCTGTAGTGTCCCGCCTCCAACATTAAAAATATCCATGGTACTAACTGTCAAGTACGGCTTAGGCCGGGCTGTGAGGTAAGCTACACGCTATTGGCTTTTTAAAAAGGGAGGGAGCCAATAGCATTTCAAGGCACTTCACAAGGACTTTAAATTTTCACAAAATACCGGACAGCCCTGACGTTTATGTCCCTAAATTATTTCTTAAATGTTCATAATCATCCATCCATTCATCTTCTGTACCGCATATCCTACACAGGGTCACAGGAGGCCTGGAACCTATCCCAGGGATTTCAGGGCACAAGGCAGGGGACACCCAAGATGAGGTGCCAAACCATCGCAGGTCACAATCACACACACACTACGGACAATTTGGAAATGCCAATCAGCCTACAATGTATGTCTTTGGACTGGGGGAGGAAACCAGTTGATATCATTGCTGAAAAAAGTGAATCCGATTCAAAACTTTTTTTTTGTGCTACAAAAAAGACTCAAAGTGTTGTTGGAGTTAAGCAAGGATAAAAAAAAAGAAATGTATAGCAAAGACAAAATCAGGGTAGAAGTCAAAGAACTTCAAAGGATTAAATATAGACACCTTAAAGCGCTGAGCTTTTATAGCTCATAGCCAGTTAATCTGCAATTATAAGCATTAAGATATGACTAGCATGGTGATGATTCAGTGACTCAGTGATTCTACCTGCGATTTTTGTGTGTGTGTGTGTTAATGTGATATTGTCTGCATTTCCTGTCACGCATCTCCATATGCTCACGTTCCTTGGCAGGTAATGAAGCACACAGCATGTTTATCTTCCTTCAGCCATTTTATACCCTGCGTTTTCTGCGTTCTTCCATCTTTCACCAATGAATGTTCTGGAAGCTTTCCACCCACTGCCTCCTCCAATGATGAACAGCACATGCTTTTGGTTGCTTGATTTAAGACATGCAGTCCAGAATCAAGGAGAATAAAAGAGACAGAAGTAAGGTTTAACTCTGGTATTCGTACACCCCCACAGCACAAGCTCTTATTCTAAACATAAATTACACACACACACACACACACACACACACACACAAATCAGCACACATTCCTTTCCCCTACATTGTTCTTAAACACATCACACGTCCAACATAATGAGTTTAATTTGGTCAGTGCATTTTCTCTGCTTCCTTTCAGTTAGCCACCAGTAAAGGCTTATTAAAACACGGACTTGGCTGAGATGTACAGAATTACTCTCATTAGACAAGGACATGAAAAGCAAGCTTAGAGAAAATGCTCTCATTTTCTCTAAGCGTAGTCTTTGTGCTTGGAGATTTGTAGAGGCGCAGCATACGTCCCTGGCTGAGCCGTCTTTAACCTATGAGCCAAGGATCGACTCGCCATCCCCTAAAAGCTCATTACAGCCAAGCCAGAGCTTTTAGGATTTCTGTCCAGGAACAGAAAATTACCGTGTGTGTCATTGCCAGGCATTAGCGTGGGAGAGGAGACTGTGCTTTGCTTCATGTGCATTAGCCTGGGAAGACTTTAGATGACACACACACCACATCCCACATACAGTAAAACAGTGAGCAATATTAACACGACTTTGTTTCATTAGCACTGCATTGGTTATCTTTAGGTTGTTTAATGCTGTTTGAGGAGAAACAGATGGTTCATTAATAGCAGCCAAATTAAATTAGCAAATTAAACTGTATAATGAACATTTTTGTAGACTATAATATACTGTAGTTATTCAATAAGCATGGTGAATTAATTTGCAGAATCTGTATTTATTTTTTCCATTCTGTTTTTTGACCAGATGTGAATTGAAGAGGAAAAGGGGCACAATTATTCTCTGAAACAGCTATACGGAAATGTCTCAGTCAAGGGCATAATGGATGTAGCTATTTAATAATCAATTATGTAGCAGTTAACAGTGGTAATGGCAAATATTGGTGAGAAAGAGAGCTTCTGAAACACGGCTGAACACTTTCAGAAATGAAACAGAGTTTCTCAGACTTTTATTCTATATAAAGCCTGATATATGTTGTTCGGTGCTAAGGAAAATGTTTTAAACAGCAACACTTACATAGTCATGTAACTAGTCAGTTAAAGCTCAAGGCTCTGCACTGATGATGCCAAGTTCGTAAGGTTTAATCCCACTAAGCCACCCCTGTGACCCTTCTGCATGGCTCTTAAGGGCCTGTTATATATCATCAACTGCTTTTGAGAGTAGTTCAAAGTAAGTTCAAACAATAAGACTTTAGATGGCCATCAAACATGGATGTGGGAAGTAAACAGCCAGGAGTAATGTATGTAGTGGTCTGGGAAAAACCTGTTGGATATTGGTTGATTTTTAACCCAAAATGACTAAAAACTAAAATAATAAAAAAGTTACCTGCCAATAATATCCACTGACATCTCAACCTTAAGAAAACAAGCAAAACGGAAATGATTTTTATCTCGGTTACTTTATAATCTACCTGCAAAGAACAAATTGGTTAAGGAGCCAGTTTAATAATGTCATTAATTTCTCAATTTGACTGATTTATTGTGTGAATCGAATGCCAAAATTTCCATGATGCTTCTTCCTCATTGCGTCATCATCAAAACAGTTGAAAGCATGTATACAGCAGAAATGTTCAGCAGAAATGTTCAGCAGAAATGTTTAGTTCAGCAGAAATGTTCAGCTGAAATGTTCAACAGAAATGTTCAGCAGAAATGTTTAGTTCAGCAGAAATGTTCAGCAGAAATGTTCAACAGAAATGTTCAGCAGAAATGTTTACTTCAGCAGAAATGTTCAGCAGAAATGTTCAGCAGAAATGTACAGCAGAAATGTTCAATAAAAATGAAACTGGAAAAAAAAAAAGAAAGCATGTATACATGTATGACAATTATGATCATTTTAGCAAGAACATAGATCAATTGAGTGAAGAGACAATGATGAGGCTTGTGTTTAAATGCTGAGAGCAACTTACCTCAGGTGAAGAGAAGACTGATGTGGATGATTCTGAAAATCAAAGTGAGAACTCACTTTCTACTTGTAAACTTGTAATTCTTTAATTACAAGTGTTGTAATCTTTTGGGCTCGTGAGGCTGCAGGTTTTCATTCCAATCTAGCAGGAGCCGCACTTGATTCCACCTGTTTAATCAGTTGAGCTTGGTTTTCAATAGACTCAGGTGTTGGGTTCTGCTTGGTTACAACGAAAACCTCCACCCACACCCACCTTTCCGGATAAGATTGGACACCCCTGTTTTAGTGGCATTCAAAAGAAATGTTATTTAAATGTGATTTTTTTTTCTTTTTCACTTTTAAACTGCTAGAATGTTACTTCTGGATGACATACAAAACTTGTAGAGGGGAAGAATATTTCAGTGCAGTAAAGTCTGTAGTTTTCAGAACTGTATATGGAATAAAATCTCAAAATTTGACCATATGAAAGCTTTTCCCAGGCTGCTACACATTCTCAGAGCTCAATAAAGCAAAACTCTTTACAATTTACACTTGAATGGGCAGCCTAATTTTCAAACGTGTCTAGCTGTTAATCCCTGTGTATCCATATGAACACCTTCACTATTCTGACTTAATAGAGGAAGGTAGCTCTGAATGACCATTTTGTTAAGCTATTGATGACCAGGTAGAAGAGATAAACACTACATTGGAATATTCTCATCAATCAGCTTTTTTCTCTACTACTGTATATAAATATTTAACCCTAAATTAGTTTCTTTATTAAGAAGCTGCTTGATTAAAGAGTACTGTCTTTGCTTTCACCTCACTATAGCAAATGCAGTTGTAGACATGTGAATGCAGATGGGTGAGTGCCATTTTAACCGCTATCACCTCAGATCTATGCTTATATCACATTCTGCTCACTTTGATGTCAGTTTTTTGGTAAAAGGCCTTAAACAAAGCTATTGTTGCTAGGGATTTAGTCTTGCATTATCAAAAACACATCAGAGTTCATAGCCAGACCTCACTTTGTGTAACTTGAGTTTGTATAGCTACCTTAATTAAATAGTGGGTGCTTTGTAAAAGATTTTCCTCTGACATTTCAAACAAAAGATGTTCTTTTTTAATGTCATAGGTGTTTTGCTTGCATATTCCATTTCTAAATGCACATCTGCACAGGATACATGACAAACCCACAGAGCTCATTATACAGTATGTTTATGCAACATTTGAACCAGATTCATGTAAGATAAGCCCCTAACTCACACCTGTCTTCAAATAAAAATAGGGCATAGTTGCTAACTTTAAAGTGGCCCATGAAGCTTTTGACTTACTTTAGAAAATGCCAGCAGTGGCATTTCTTATTTCTAGTCGTTTTTTTTTCCCCGTTAATATCTCTTCTTGAAATTGGCATTATGAAAATGGTCTTCTTGCTACTGTACACTGATGAATTTAATTCTAGTTTATTGGACATGCTAGCATGAACAACTGCGATTGAAATTCACTTGAAATTTGGATAGCTGTGAGAAACAAAAAGCTCATGCTATATAAAGATAGGGTTATGTTCTGTCTGTCTATTTTCTGTATACTTATCCTACACATGGTCACAGGGCACCCTGGAGCCCATCCATGGCAACTTGGGGAACAAGGCAGGGGACACTTTGGATGCCAAAACTTAACAGTCACAATCGCTCGCACACTACTACTACTCACACAATTTGGAAAAGCCAGTCAGCCTACAATGCATGTCTTTGGACTGGGGGAGGAAACCAGAGTACCTGGAGGAAACCCCCAAAGTATGGGGAGAACATGCAAGCTCCATGCACACAGGGTGGAGATAGGATTAGAACCCCCAACTCAGAGGTGTGAGACAAATGTGCTAACTAGTAAGCCACCATGCCCCCTGATAGGGTTACGTTAATCTTGCTTATGAGAAAGTTCCCTTTGAACACGGAGATGCCTACGTGCTCTGAGAATTTGGAGTTGCCCGTCTAGGGCATCTCCTTATAGCAAGATGGTAATGACAGATGCCTCCCTCATGGGCTGGGGCATGGTCTTAGACGGCCATCCAGCTCACAATCTCTGGAGCGGTCTTCATCTAGAATGGCATATAAATTGCCTAGAAATGTGGGCCATATTCCTGCTACTGAAATTCTTTCTCCCTCAGTTGAGAGGTCAGTTGAGAGGTCAGGTGTTTGTTGTGCCAGACAATACAATGGTGGTCTCATATATTAACCACCAGGGAGGGTTACGTTTGTGCCCCCTGTTCAGGTAGGCTTAACTAGCTCTTCGCTGGTGGAGGGTAAGTTTTTGTCAATGAGTGCAATGAACATTCCGGGCAACCGGAATGTGGGGGCACACATCCTGTCGAGGCATGCATGGTGCGTGGTGTCAGATGGCTGAGGCCCATCTGCAGACCACCCATACGTTTCTGGGACCTGTCTGTGGTCCTGGAAGGTCTGTCAGGCAACCCCATTTGACCCCATGGAGTCAGCTGGTAATATGGCTTCTGACCCTAAAGTTAACTCTTTTTGCTGGCCCTGACATCTCTGTTGCCCTTTCCTGCCTTGACTTTGCCGCTGTATTAGCCAAGGCCTCCCTATATCCTCGGCTGGATTATTTCCTAAGTGGCTATGTCTGCTGCCCAGCTGGTAGTGTTGCAGGCTTTCTCCGTTCCTTACATTGGAACGAGAAGGATTGCACCTACTGTGTCCAGTAAGGGCTCTTTTTACTTACATCCACCGCCTGGCCAGTGGCGTAGGTCGGAGCAGTTGCTGGTCTGCTTGGCAATGACAGTATAAGTGTTGCTGTGTCAAAGCAGGGCATCTCTATTGGATAGTGGAAGCAATCTCTATTGCTTATGAGGCACGCAGTCTCCCTATGCCTCTGTGCATAGGGGCTCATTCCACTAGGGGGGGTCACCTCCTCTAAGGATTTATCTAAGGGGCACCCTTACGGATGTGTGTGCTGCGGTGGAGTGGTCTATGCTGCACACACTCATTCAGTATTACAGTATGGTTGAGGATATTGCAGTGATGCTCAGACACAGACCTTTTTGGACAGTCCATACCCTCAGTATGACAGAGTAGGTATACTCGTTCCCACAGCGTGAAGCTCATGCAATATTGAGTTCCTGAGAAGGGAACACTGGGGTATGCCTGTAAATTGTATCTTTACTTCAGACAAATAGAAGCTGATTTACAGGCGCCTTTTTATGGTCACGCTACCAGCGAAATGCCATGTCACCATACCACGGCAGGCTTATATATAGGTGAGATTTTACACAGACTTCAGATACTGGTCATGTGCGAGGGCGCTTCCCACCCGCCGTCTCGTTCCCTTCTCAGGGAACAGGGTTACATGCATAACCCAGACGTTTCACAGCATTACAAAGTTCTTGGCCATGTTTAGTGACAAAAAGTAGCAGAGTGTATAGCAAAATTCTGGATCACAAGACTACATGCTAGGTAGCTAAAATATTAGTGTTCGTCTTTATCTATCTTATTCTCAGCCTTTAAAATTCTCTGCTGCCTAGCAACTGAGAAGCTGTTCTCATTACTTGAAAAGCAAGTGATGGGTTCACCATTCTGTGTCAAAAACACAAATCATAAAAAAAGAGTATAAAAAAACTTCTTATTAGCACTCTCCCATTATGTTGATTCACTGAGACAGACAGAAAGTGGTGTGGCAAGTGATAAATGATACACAGGTAGATAAATATATAGAGAAAAATATAGAGAATAAATGAAGAAAAATGTATTAAAGTATATATTTTTCTTTACTATCAGAATTGATAGACAGTGGAGGTTTTGCTAGCTATGACACTTTGCCAGTTTGATTTAAAATCACATCTGTGTTGCACAGACAGCAGCCCAGACACTCAGGGCAGCTACCTTTATACTCTGTCTCAAAGCAAGCTTCATTATAAGCAAAGGTCAGATCTGGTAAAAAATATTGATCATAAAAAATAATGAGAATTTGCTTGAAGGTCGAACAACATCTTTGTTGTTGAATTGAAACAGCTCATTGCTTGTATGGGCTGCTGAGTCATTATTTTTCATCCGTTTTTCTTATTAATTTGTGAGTGGGAAGACGGAGCCGGTTTAATCTCAGAAGTGTCTGATGGAAGGTGCTAAACATTAGAACGTGTTTAGTGTTGAGTGGATTTCAGCAGGACCTAATTACAAGTCTATTATGATCGCTCTTTCTTGCTGTATTTTTCAGGCCATTGGGTGTTTCTTTTTCTTTTTTGTTTTCTTTTTTTTAAGCTGTGTGATCTGTTTTGTTCTTAAATAAATTTAATTATAAATCCAGTTTAACTTGTTTAACTTCCTTCAGACGTGAACTCTGAAAACCAGATCAACCCACAAGCAAATGACTAAAATTCATAAGCTACATGCAGAGACTAAGCAAAAAGGAAATCTGTACATTACATATACATTTAATAAGTAATAAGCGTAAAGTATGAGAAGATCACTATGTATATTGAACAATCCCAAATACTAACACCACTTATACATCAAGATCTGGGCACTAGCACATTTACGCAGTTATCCAATCAGCCAATCATGTGGCAGCAGCACGATGCATAAAATCACACAGATAAAGGTCACAAGCTTCCCTCAACCTCAGTGACTTTGACCATGGCATGCTTGCTGATTCCAGACTTGCTAGTTTGAGTTTTTTAGAAAAAAGTCCAGGGGATTATCACACCCAACCTAATCAAGACTTTCGAAAGAACGGTGCGAAAAACAAAAAACCCGCAGTGAGCAGCAGTTCTACAGGTGGAAACACCTTGCTGAGGTCAGAGGAGAATGGACTGGTTCAATCTGACAGGTAGGGTACGGTAACACAAATAACCACTCTTTACAACCACGGTGAGCAGAAAAACAGAACGCACAACACGTCAACTCTTGAGGCAAATGGGCTACGACAGCAGAAGCCCACATCTGGTTGCACTCCTGTCAGGCAAGAACAGGAATCTGAGGCTACGGTGTGTACAGGCTCACCCAAACTGGACAGCTGAAGAGTGGAAATATTGTAGACCAGGCAATGTTTTTGTTTTTTTTCCAATCTTGTCCAGTTTCTGGAAGCCTTTTTATTTATTTAGGGAGCATTCTACGTATTTGTGTTTTACAAACATGAAAATTTCACAATATTAGTTTGTTGAACTCAGCGATTGATTGTGCAGATTAATATTTCATTTAATACATGAGTATGAAAGGAAGATTGAGTCGGCTGAAAATGTTCAATTATATCCAAGACATAAATAATCTCAAGAAAAGTTAATGACATTAAGTGATTCAATTTCATGAAGCTCATTTAAAAACACTTAGCTCTGACTATAACGCAGTTTTTGTCTTGGGATTGCTCTATGAAGTCCTTGTCATAAGCGTATGATAATAAAGTAAAACTTTTTGTTAGTTACAATAATTATAAAAGTGAAATTGAGTCATTTATTATTCTATTAAATGCTGACAGATTTATTTGCCAGATCATCAAGATATTCTATATAGTCGAACTCAGTTATCAAAACGTCATGGAGTAAAAGTTCTCATATACATCCAGGTTTTTTGCCCTTAAAATCTTTATTAACACACTTACAGTATAAGGGCAGCAATGACCTGGCTCTCCAGTACTGTGATCCTAGGCTAGCTGCTTATTTCAGCAGTGACTACTTTTGCTAGAATGCTAGATAATGTGTGTATAAATGCTCATAACTGTTAATACAATAATACAATGCAGTTATTCGCTCATAAGAATTAACATGAATCAAATATTCCTGACTATTAGATGTTTCTTATCAGTCCTTCCAATCAGGTTGATAAATATGGAATATGGTTGATATGTGTGGAAAAATAACAGCTTTCTACCAGAAATACCATTTATTTATTTATTTATTTATTTATTTATGTTGCAAAGTCACATGTTTGATATGCATCCCAGTTTGATTCCCAAACAATATCTCATGGTCCTCAGGCAATCCAGCCAAAAGATTCAGCTTAATCTTGATTAGCTTTATTACATGCACTATTGGTAGAATTTAAGTGCAATAGATATGCGATAGGTAATTACACATACAGGATTACCTTAAAGATGGTGTTTGTATTCACATTCTACCAGACATAAGTTCAATAGTCTATTGATCTGTTTTATTCTTAATTAATTCTCACCAACTCTATCTTCTCTAGCCTCCATTGGAGACAGGATCATGCTGACTAGCTTCTAGATTCTTTAAAAAAAAAAAAACTGATTCAGATTTCAGATGTACCACACATACCCAGCGTGTCTTCAGATTAAACGTAATTCATTATATGTTTAATGACTACAAGCAGTACATGCTCTTAGATTCCTCACTATAATTTGAGGCTTGTTGAAAGGTCATACAGAAAATGCAAACTATGATGAATAATAGAATGAATAGCTTCTGAGCATTCAATTTATTTGGCATTTTGGCACAAGCTGTCGTTTTATTGCTCATGGGGTCCACAATCAGAGCGACAGCAGTTTAATTGTGCCGGGGATTAGCAAAATTCAGTATGTGAGGCTGAGAGATGGTTGTCATTGCAATTGGAGTCAGTGTTTGTGTTAAACAGCTCAAAGGGACACCTGTCTGCTGAGTGCAATCAGTGGTGGACACTGACGGTTTCTGACAGTAATTACAGGAGCAGGAAGGCAGTGAATAACTCTAATTCCTAGTTTTCTATTAACAATGAGATATTGTTCTGTCTTTTCACACTGGGACAATAATTCGGTTATTCTAATTTCATCATTATGCCTCTGTCGTTAGTTATAAAACATGACGTAATTCTCACTACACTGTCTGTTAGTCTGTGTGTTTCTATAGCTGCTCTATGAATGGCTAAAAGGATGTTGAATATGGATGATGATAATGTGATAAATGTAGAATCCTGACTATGTTTGATGACAATAGACATAAACATGTGTGCATTTACATTGTATGCACACAGTGCTCTCCACTAATATCGGCACCCTTGGTAAATATGAGCAAACAAGTCTGTGAAAAATTGTCTTTATTGTTTAACCTTATGATATTTTTTTTTTTAAATTTAAATTAATAAAAATATTCTACCTCATTGATGCCAAACAATTGCAAACACAACATAGGTTTATCCCCCCAAAAATCTTTGTTAAATATATGTCTGCCACAATTATTGGCACACCTATGAATTCATATGAGAAAAATATATTTGAAGTAGATTCCCATTGATATGGGAACAGGAAATTGTTCAACCATGACTTCCTGTTTCATAGGGATATAAATATGAGGTAACACATAGGTCAAATTCTCTTAGTCATTCATAACAATAATTGTAAGACCAAGGAATTTAACTTTGATGTGTGGCAAAAGGATGTTGAGCTTCATAAAATGGGAAGTGGCTATGAGAAAATAGCACAAGCATTATAAATACCCATTTCCACCATCAGGGCAATAATTAAGAAGTTCCAGTCAACTGGAAATGTTATGAATCAGCCAGGAATTGTACGTGTGTCTATATTGTCTCAGCACACTGGGAAGAGGATGGTTCGAGTGGCCAAAAAATCTCCAAGGATCACAGCTGAACTGCAGAAGTTAGTTGCATCTTGGGGTCATAAAGTCTCCAAAACTGCAATCCGAAGTCACCTACATCACCACAAGTTGTTTGGAAGGGTTTCAAGATAAAAGCCTCTACTCTCATCCAAAAACAAACTCAGGCATCTTCAGTTTGCCAGACACTACTGGAACTTCAAATGGGATCGGGTTCTATGGTCAGATGAAACCAAAATGGAGCTTTTTGGCAATAAACACCAGAGGTGGTTTTTGTGCACACAGAGAGGTAGCTATATGGAAAAGTACCTCATGCCCACAGTTAAATATGGTGGTGGCTCTTTATTATAATGTTTTGGGGATGTTTTTCTGCCAGAGGACCTGGACATTTTTTTATGATACATGGCATCATGGACTCTATCAAATATCAACAGATATTAAATGAAAACCTGGCTGCCTCTGCCAGAAAGCTTAAAATGGGCCGTGGTTGGATCTTCCAGCAGGACAATGATCAAAAACATCCATCAAAATCAACACAAAATGGTTCACTGACCACAAAATCAAGGTCCTGCCATGGCCACCCCAATCCCCTGACCTGAAACCCATAGAAAACCTGTGGGGTGAACTGAAGAGCCCACCAGCGTGGACCTCGAAATTTGAAGGATCTGGAGAGATTCTGTATGGAGGAATGGTCTCAGATCCCTTGCCATGTATTCTCCAACCTCATCAGGCATTATAGGAGAAGACTCAGAGCTGTTATCTTGGCAAAGGGAGGTAGCACAAAGTATTGACTAAAAGGGTGCCAAAAATAGTGGCACACACATATATAAAACAAAGATGTGTACACATTATACTGATTCACTACCTAGGGAGATGATTGAGACACACCTTCAGTCAATTTTCACTTTCACTCTTTTCACTTTTTACTTTCTCTCCTGTGACTTCCATACTGTCATATCACAGCAAACTAGTGAATTCATTTCCCACCCTGCACTGCGGCCTACAAACATGGCCGCCATGGACCGCACTTCCCAGAACACTCACCTTCATTCTAATCACACACACCTGCATCCAATCTAACACACAATCACACCACACATAAAAGAGTCTGTTCAAACATTTCGTTTTTGCGAAGTACTACGTGTGTTTTCCCATATGCCAAGCTGTTCTTCATTGTGTTTTGTGTCCTAGTTTTGATCCTGTACTCGTTCATGTTTCTGATTCCTGTTTTGCCTAGTTTGTGCCTGTTTGCCAGTCGCCTGACTCATTGCCTGTTTTTTGACCATGCTATTGTCTCATGATTTGGATTTGTCTGCCTGCCTCTCTTTAATAAAAGCTCTTATCTGCACTTGCATCCGTCCTTACGTTCAATAACGTGACATATTCATATACCTACATATATGAAACTATCCAAGTGTGAAGATATTTTGCTGTCAGAGCTGATCTGAGACAAATTATTATTTTTAGGTTTAATTCAGCTTAAATTCTTCCTTTAGAATACAGCAAATTGGGGGGGGGGGGGGGGGGGTATGGATCAGTATTTGAAACACTAACAATAATACCTAATCAGTCAGCTGACTATCTGTATTTGTATGTGAACATGTACATGAGTGAGTCAAATGAAAATTTTTATTTTGTATTGTTTATTGAAAATAAGCATCACAAAAGTGTGATGTGTTACATCTTTTTCACTTTTGTCACTTTGTAGCATTATCATTTTTAACCTTGGAAAAGCTTCTGGATGCTCTCAATTATACACTTATACACTTTTTCACAGGCTTTCATTTGACTCACCATTATAATTGTACCATTATACATAATGGTACAATTATACCATAATGACAATTATACCATTATAATTGTCATTATGAGAATGTTACTGTGCTCGACTGTAAACTTGCTTCCTAAAGGAAATGTGACGAGCTGATTTGATTGGATATCAGAGCAGCATATCTAACCACACATCATAATAATATGTACATAAACCCAACACTATTTTATATTTCTGCCACTCTGTACCACTTTAACTCTTCCATCAATAGTCACGAAGATACAAAAAATACACAATGTCATGATGCCTTATTTTTCTGCTCTGTGATCCTCAGCGGTTTTGCTCATTCATCTAGTAACTGTGACAGGCACACCAGTGTACACAATAGTATTTTTCTCCCAAAGAGGTTGACATTCCCTAAGCTTACATCCAACAGAAAGAAAATAAGAGAAGATATGGTTAAATCTGGAGTGATGCAGTTATTGGAGAAATGGTAGTGCACTTTTCTCATTTTATTTTCTGACTAAAATATAAGTTCCTTTACTTTACATGTATTCGAAAGGGGAAAGAGAGTGAGTAGGAAATAGGGTGTGAGAGAGAAAAAAGATTAATTGTGTGTGTGTGTGTGTGTGTGTGTGTGTGTGTGTGTGTGTGTGTGTGAGAGAGAGAGAGAGAGAGAGAGAGAGAGTGAATATCCTGAAGCGATGGCTCTAGATGAGATTTGATGCTGTAGACTGATTGCATCACTGCTACAGGATGGAGTTTAGCAGCTGTGATGCTGGTATTGGAAGCTTGTAGATGGATTATATATGTGATACCACATATCTAATATCACATCCACACTTAGACACATACCTGTATGCTCTAGTAAAAAATTATTTTTTCATACACATTTTGGCCTCTCTTACTGACACACACACACACACACACACACACACACACACACACACACTTGTGTGAGTAAAACAGTGAGACATGTAATACACTTAGACAGCTAAGAGGCTCATTCAGCTCACAGCTTTATTGACGTTTAATAGAAAGGACATCCCTTTCTAAGTGTTTGTGTGTTTGTGTGTTTGTGTGTGTGCGCTCACAAGTGTTTGTAGTTATGTAAATACGGGTTCAGAGTTAAGCAGTTTATTTAGTCATGTATTATTTGTGGACTGCTCAACAGCAGACATGTAATGACTTTCATATATAATAGAAGAAACCCTATAAGACAGCTTATGATAAAACAGTGCTCATCAGCACAGCGGTGCGTCATAGCATTTACTGCTTTTCTGGCATTGCTTTGTGACCTGTATTGTGATGAGATCTGTTGCCTGTGCCCTTCCATTTTCCCTCCCATGCAAATTATAATGCAGTGCAATGGGGAGCACTGAAAATAAGCCATGATAAGCCATGATTGATAAAAACATGGCTCAACTACATAGTGCTCAATGTGTTGTTTTTATTTAATTGTTAACAATTAAATAAAAACTATGGAAAAACAAAATTAACCTTAACCTGCTTATGTCTTAATGTACCCTTCATGCTCTGTGCATGTCTTTCCCATTTCCTGCACTACTTTCCTTATATAGTCAGTATTTCCTGTTCTAATCACCTGATTGCAATAGTTATCCCTGTCTAGGTTGTGAATTTAAACCAGATGTGTGTTATATTGTGTTTTCAAAGCCTCAATGTGTATTTTGCATACTAGTCTTTGCCTTTCAGTAATTCATTGCGCTTTTGTGATATAGCACAATTTAATTGAAAAACAAATAGAAAGGTTTTTTTTTCTTTTTTTTTTCATTTGTTTTACACTTGAATTTTGTCAGATGCTATAGTACATCACATTAAAGGTGGAAAATGGTCTGACTTGATTTTTCTTGTTTTATTTTATTTTTATTTTTTTTTGACAAAACCTGCCATTTTAATAGGGGTGTATAAATTTTTGCATTCACTGTGGCAAGGAATTAGATAGAGGAAGCCAGAGGTCTACCTTGTCTAATGAACAGTGAAGTGTACCTGTGGGGACGGTCTGTCTCATGGATAGCAGACACAGCTCACAGGTGCACAGCATTGATAGTGTTATATACAGATTGGGCTCATTTCCTGTCAGTGATGATAAAGATGATGATGAGCAGAGTCTGGCACAGTGAGGATGAGCATTGATCATTGACTGTAGGTGTTGCAGATCAGTCAAACGTGATTGATGGAGGTTCTTATTAAATGTAATGCTGGTTATCAGGGCATTGTGTCACTGTATAAAATGTGAGCAACACCTTCACCTGTAAATCTGTGCAAAACATTTTCTGAATTATGTGCTTTTTATGAGTAACACAAATTTCTTGCACTTGTTATTCATTCTCCATGGTCCCATGTTTAGGTTTTGGTGCTGCCTCCACCCGTGTCATATCATTGGTTTGTTCCCCTAATGTGTGCACCTGTTCTGTGTTTAGCCCATAATTAGTTTGTCTGTTTTTATCCTGCTGTTTTTGTTTTTCACTACAAAAGCGTATCATGCATTTCTGTTCTGATCCTAAGTTCTGATTTCCTATTTCCCAAGTGTTTTGTTTTTTCTTTCTTACCCATGTGTCGGGGTTATTATGGATACCTCAAATGTGTTTCTGCCTGCTTGTGTATTGACCCACTCTATAGACTATGAAGATAATGGTTAGATTGTCCACAATAAAACAGATGCTGATTTTTACGCACTAGTGTGCTGCCTCATAAACCTGCACATTACAATGAGGTTCACCTACACTATTTTAAAAAATAATAGTGGTGCCAAAATCTTATTGACTGTAAAAGTAGGCCACCTAAAAAAGTGACAGCTGAGACATTTTTATTACAGTCGTGAGCTGGCAACTAATTAATTTTGAGGTTTATATGAGGTCTCTTTAAAAAGACTTCAGGATGTTATACTAGACATTGTATTTCTGAAGAAGAAGAAGCTCATTTCAGGATAATGTACTTTCAGCTAGAAAAACTTTAGACTATCTGAATTAAAGATGGAGGAATAGCGGGACTGTGTGACTTTAGCGCTGATGGAATGTTCTGGCAGCATGCCGTCCAGTTGAAATTCATAAACAGCACTCGGGATGCAATGAGCAATATTCTCCACACTCCTGAAGGAGGTTTTAACGTTCTTATTGTTTTGTTTACAGCATTATGGTTTGGATATGTATTGTATATATTGGCTTATGAAGGACTGAGATATTTCCCCTGATCTTGTGATGCATCTTTAAAAATGAAGAGCGAAGAGCAGGATAAAAAATAGAGAGAGGAGATATTTATTGGCATTTGCTGTGTGTTTGTGTGTGTGTGCAAGTGTGTGTGCCTATCATGACAATTTACTTCTGTTCTCTAATCTATAATTCTACACTGTTTTTTTAGCTTGATAATTATTGCATTACTCAACTAATTTGATGTATATTTGATTAAATAAATCACAGAAGGTACTCTTAGCCTTAGAATGAACTACTGAAATGAACTACTGTAAAACTATGCTTTAAAAAAAGAAATAGAATCAAACCAGATTGATATTTTTTAATTCAGTTTCACAATATTTTACAATAAAGCATCTTTCACAGCCTGAGACAGCGCTGTGGTTTAGTGGTTAGCACATTTGCCCTGTGTGCATGGAGCTCTCATGTTCTCCCTGTGCTTTGGGGGTTTCCTCTGGGTACCCCAGTTTCCTCCTCCAGTCCAAAGACACGTGTTGTAGGCTGATTGACATCTCTAAATTGTCTGTAGTGTGTGATTGTCTGTGTCATTGGGCCTTGCGATGGGTTGCCACCCTGTCCAGGGTGTCCCCCACCTTCCCTGGGAAAGCTCCCTTGTGACCCTGTGTAGGATAAACAGTACAAAGAATGGATGAATGGAAGACCCGAGACTTAGTACAATATGTTCTGCTCATCACATTATGCAAATATTATTTACAGTAGTTTTAGATATTTATCCTAACACAATAGTTGCATTTAACTTACAGATTTTAACCTACATTACATTGTTAATGCGGACCTTCCATATTAGCCTCTACAACCACAGTTAGATTAATAAATATTCAAAATTCATAACTAAACAAATTGAAATGCATCCAAATCGGACACACAGAGTAGGAATTACAGCACTTTATATTTACCACCACCTAAACTCCTTTTAATGGTCTGCACTTATATAGCGCTTTTATCCAAAGCGCTTTACACTGTGTCTCATTCACCCATTCACACACACACACACACACACACACACTCACACACCAATGGTAGCAGAGCTGCCATGCAAGGCACTAACTTGCCATCAGGAGCAACTTGGGGTTCAGTGTCTTGCCCAAGGACACTTCGGCATGTGGAGTCACGTGGGCCGGGAATCGAACCACCAACCCTACAATTACTGGACAACCCACACTACCACCTGAGTCACAGCCAACCTAATGGACCAAAAGTAATTAGAGAAACTACCTTTTTTTCTTATTCTATTATACAGTAGTAAATAAGCATGAGTTAACATTAAACCTATAGTATCCAGTTAACACTGTTAATAAGCAGTTTCAGTGTAGCTGACTAGTTTAGCTAAGCTTATTACTCATCAAAATATATATAAAATGAAGCTAATACATTCAGGTTCATAAATATTTGGACTGCAATGGCCTGAGTATTTAATACATGGTTTAAATCCTGTACATTCAATGACTGCCTGAAGTCTAGAACCCATAAGCCTCCACACACACTGGATTTCTTCCTTGGTGATGCTCTGCCAGGACTTTACTGCAGCTAGATTCAGTTCCTGCTTGTTCTTGGGGCATTTTGCCTTCGGTTTTGCCTTCAGCATGTGGAATGCAGCTCTGTTGACTGACTTCAGACCACTGCAGGCCAAATAATGTATTTATGAACCTGACAGTATTAGCTTCATTTTTATATCATTTGAGTTGAGTAATAAGCATAGTAGCTATACTAGTCAGCGACACTGAAACATACTGAAACAAACAGTATAAGAGATGCTAAATACTGTAGGTTTAAATGTTAGCTCATGCTTATTTAATTCTGCATAGTAGTAGAGCTAGCTTGTTTTGTTTTTCCTCATTTCATTTGGTAATAGAGCTTTTCATGCCGAAATAGAATGAAATGGTTTTTAAATCAATAAAGTATGCACATATTTTTTTCCTTCTGTTTACTTAGCTTAGTGAATATATTTGTTCGTTAAGGTGTGTAAATGCAATCAATATGATTTTATGGCTCTATGATTTGAAAGAAAACTAATTTAATTTCTCTGTAAGATGCTGTGTTTAATTAGAAAAGGCACATACTCAGGTATTGATAAAACTTCAGGATCACACACACACACACACACACACACACACACACACAAACACTCTTTAGTAGCTCTTGGGGTCCAGTTTCTCTCCACTCTTGTGAATTGGTGATATCGACCCCATATTGCTGAGTTCAGGAGAGCAGCCTGCAGTGAGAACTACATTGAATAATTTAAACACAGCTTCTTGCCGGTCTGGTGCCATATATTTTAGCAGCTCTGGTCTAAGGTTATAAGGAACACTAGTTTTACCCGACACAAAATGTTATTTTTATGGCAGCTGAAAGTTAGGGGCATTAAAAAAAAAAAAAAAAAAACCATCATTTTGTGGAATGGCTTTTCCAATATCACTATCTTCAATTACTTCTGTTCGCTTGGAGGAGGCAACACTATTTCATCATTATCTGAGGGACCATGGGGTAGAAACATCAACTCTTCACCAGGCCGCTTGCAGTATCAAAATAACTATGTTTTGAATAATTAAAAGACACTTTGGCTCCGTAATGCTGTGTTCACAAATACGGCAATTTTATCACTGCAAGTCACCAGTCACTGTACTACGAAGTGGCCAGAAGGTGTTCCTACTACTGGTTGCCATAGTAACATGTGTGGTGCAACTAGCATTTCACTTTTGGCAACAAATCAGTTTTCTTGCCACTAAAATGAAACATTCTGCAGGGAGAGCGTTTGTATATAAAATGCGCCAGTGTATATATGTGTCATATCCTGCGAGATGGAGAATCAGTGTGTGCTCTTTGCCATTGCAACCATCTATCTGTGGCAATAGCGCACGCATCAGTTATCTTAGCTTAGCTTATGGCCTTCTTGTCCGCAGCCTCCATGTTACCCGGGTGAAGTATCTGGCTTGGTGCTGCTCGTTCCTGGGCAGAACAAGTAGCTGTGGGATGGTCTTTGATACAACATTTTGGTCGTTGAGCTCTATGATAAATGTATCGTTTGGGTGCTGGTCTTGGGTGAAATGTATTTCGCTCTGTACCTGTTGTGGTTGCGTAGGCAATTGTTGCCCTGTGCTCTGTTCTTTGTTCTTTGCTCTGATGTGGTAGATGAGAACACCTTGTTCATAAGCGAGAACAAAGGAGCATGGCTAGACTGGGACAAGCTTACAGGAAGGCTTCACTAACTCAAATAACCACTCTTTACAACCTTGTTGAGCAGAAAAGCATCACAGTAATGCACAGCACATTGAACCTTGAGGTGGATGAGCTACAAAAGCAGAAAACAACATCGGTTTCCATGTCAGCCAAAAAATCTGAGCCTACAGTGAGCATAGTTGAAGATTTGGAGAAAGAATGTTGCCTGGTCCACATGATTGGCTGTTTGGATAATTGCAGGAATGAGCAAGCGTACAGATATTCCTATTAAAGTGACTGGTAAATTTAACTGGTTTATTGTCATAGGTCAATAGTAAGAAGCATAATAGATTTCATAAAATAGTCAGGAAGTGTAGCACTGCTTCTGATGATCTCATGGATGATTTTGTTGGTGATGTACAGGTGTACATCCTGCTGTAATCGCTGAAGCAGAGCAGAGATAATGATGCTAGCTTCAGGGAAATTTTGCACCATCTTAGTTCTACATAAAATACATTTTATGTGGAAAAATACAAGGATTGATACATTTCTCATTCAAGTCCATTTGGTGTGCACTGTGTGTGGGCTGGTGCTAGTTCAAGGTGTGGGTTTGTCTTTGTGGCAGTCGGTTCATTAGCGAGTGTCTCAGACTTGTTAGCCTCAGACCTTGTACTTTTTTCGACTGTAACTCCTTGCTTGGCAGTGGAGCCATGTGGTGGTGCAGGTGTGATATGTATGACTCCAGTTTGCCTCTCAGCTACTATCTTTCTTTGTTTCTTTTTTTAAGTATCTCTCCCTCTGTGCCGTGCCCTTTGTTCTGCATTCCAGAATGCTTCATTTTAAACCCACTTTTAAAGATTTGTCCCTACCACATACCCTTGAGGGAATCCCTGTTGCCAGCCTAAGGGCTGTTCCTTTGCTTTATCAGTTCAAGGAAGGTTTTTCAGATGAACCTTTATATTGCAAAGAAATTGAATCAGCATGACTGTAGACGTTAAGAACAGATATTGTCCAGAAGACACTGCAATCTAATCAGATTTACTTTCAAAATATCATAAACTGTGAGAGGCAAAGCTGTTTATACGTGTCAAACAGATTGATGAAATATTTAAAAGAAAATGCACTTTGATCTGATAGGTTGAAATGTGATTTAATGTTGTACCTTCCTTTTTATATAGCACCTTATGTTTTCCCCATCTATCAGCCGGGGAGGGTGAAGGCTAGAAGAACTAGCACATGCTTTCTCGGAGACACGTGAAGCCCGCCAGCTGTATCTTTTCAAACTGCTGTTTGTGTTGCATCACAGGACAGATTAACACACTTAGAGGAAAGACTTATCTGCCCTCGCATACATGAGCTCACAGTAACCCACAATTCAATTCAGTTCAGTTCAATTTTATTTGTATAGTGCTTTTAACAATCCAAACACCCCAGTTCACCACAACAGTCTATGCCTATGAAGTCTCTATATCTGCTCCTTTATCTATATTCTCTATTAAAACTATTCACATGAGGCATGACTAAACAAATGTTTTCAGCCTGGACTTAAACATTGAGACTGTGTCTGAGTCCCGAACACTAATTGGAAGGCTGTTCCATAACTGTGGGGCTTTGTAAGAGAAAGCTCTTCCCCCTGCTGTATCCTTCACTATTCTAGGTACCAACAAATAGCCTGCACCTTTGCATAATTGCTTAGTGTCACTGTGATTGACAAGGGAGTGTGTAACTTTAGTACTACTGTGGCACCAATACACCAATAAGAAGTAAAAAAAAAAAAGTTAAAAATAATAAATAATAATAATTTAGTTTGAAGAGAAAAGTTTTCAGCCGGGATTTGAAGAAATTACTTAATCTTTATGTGCACGGGTGGATAATCAGTACCCACACACCCAGGACAAGCAGGTTTGGTGTTGAGAACAACAAATGGTATAGCCAAAACACTGGCAAATGACTTTTTGTCAAGTAATGAAACACAACATTAGAAACCTTGAAGATAATAATCATATACTTGTTCATTTCTCTAAGTCTGTATTGAGCTAGCAAACTAGCTTGTAATGTTTTTACATTACATTTGCTTCCACTTTTTAGTCTAATCAATTTCTGCTTATTTGGTTATTTAGTAGCTAGCTAGTAAATGTATGTTTTTTTCACCCCTGATATAACAGCTGATTACTTCATTAGCTACTCTTCATGCTAGTTAATGCAGGCTAGTTACCTTGCTAGTTAATTAGCCAGTCTAAATGTTTGTTGTTCAAAGAAAACAGAAAATTTTATAAGAAGTTGTTTCAGTTACATTGTGCTGCCTAGGGCAGTGAAAAAAATCTTCCCTGTGAGAAATCTGTGAGTAGCCACCACTTACATCATGAAGTTCTTACACACATCTGAGTCATGAGAGGAAGTCATCAAATATGTATTAAAAAAACAAAGAAACAGCACTGATCATGGAGCCAGAGGTTCATTTCCCCTTGTCAGCTCTCTGACTTGCTGTGAGACTCTGGTCAGAACATGATCTCTGAGAGATAACAAATTTGTGTGAGCACCACAGCGAGCAATAATGCAGGGCTTTGCCCGAGACAGTTCAGACGGTGTCACAAGAGATTGCACTACAGATTTTACAAGAGATTTTGTTGGAGAACAAGAGACCGAGGTTGAGGACAGTCAACAGGTCTTTACGAAACCCAAGCTTTGGTGGTCTTCTGCTTCTGTTTTTTTATTTATCTTTTCGAAGGACAGCTCCAATATATTTTGTACAGCTCAGGGACAGTTATAAAGGCACACAACGTGAAACTTGCTCAGTGAATAAGGATGAAAATATCCTTTCACCATAAAGTTAAACTGGAATGCATGAACAATTCATGTGTACTGGACTGAATTCAGTAATAATTACATGACTATACAATAATACATGTAGTTTATGCACTTTCAGTTCATTAGAAGTTGATATAATGTAGACAGAAGCTAGATAACATGATAGCTAAAATGCTATATGAATTATAATAATGTAATATTTAAAGGAGAACATGAACATGATGGTAAGTATGCTTTTTGTCCTGTTCCTTTTCCCCTGCATACAGAAAATTCATAAAACTCATTTGTGAACCCCAGCTGATGTCAGGATGTTGATCAATTTTCATTTCTACAAGAGCTACACCTACAGAACTGCATTCCTTCAGTCATTCATTCCATTAACTTCTAGACTTTCACAATATGAAAAAAAATATTGATATAATTATTTTTAACATCTGTTTATAATTCACTTTAACTCTTCCCTGGGACTCTGCTGGTTATTGTTATTTGATGGTGGTACATCCACATTATTCCATAAACTGGTTCATAGGTCTTAGATCCAGATGTAGAAATATGATTTATACTTTAAACTTATTTATACTTTAATCATGTTTTATCATTAAAAAAGAATGCAAAATATGCACTTGTCACACATGAACAGTGTTTAAATATATACTCACTGCTTCCTAAATGTGTGTTTAAAAATAGTCCTAAATTTAAACTGCTTATTAAAAACTTTGACTCAGAAATGAATTAATACATGAGCACTAGCTTCACTATTTACATTTGACAAATTTCATTATAAGCAATTTAATATGAGCAAAGGAGTAATGCTTAAATAAAAAATAATTTAAAAAAAAGCCTGTTAGGGTCGATTTAATTGCGGTTCGTTTGTGTTGAACTGTAGGTGAATTAATATCTGGGCATGATTTGAAATAGCAGTTAAAATGATGAAGTGCAAAATAATATAAGGTTCATAATATGCTATATGCAGTATGTGTCTTATTAACATAAAGAGAGCTAATGTTATTATTTAAAGCATGTGTTATAGTATGATTTTAAGAAATGTATTATATGTTACATTGATGGGGGCACAGTGGCTGGAAGCACATTTGTCTCGCACCTCAGGGTTTGGGATTCGAATCCCGCCTCCGCCCTCTGTGTGTGGCATTTGCACGTTCTCCCCGTGCTTCAGAGGTTTCCTCCAGGTACTCTGGTTTCCTCCCCTGTCTAAAGACATGCACTGTAGGCATTTCCAAATTGTCCGTGGTGTGTGAACATGTGTACAATTGTGCGCTGTAATGGGTTGCCACCCTGTCCAGAGTGTCCAGGCTCCAGGCTCCCCCATGACCCTGTGCAGGAAAAGTGGGATGGGAAATGGATGGATGGATTGATTACTTTGTAAAGATATTAATATATCCAGTCATTTATCTAGTTTACTTTTCACATCCATCTCCACCACCAATCCAGGAGCTACCGCTCTACAGTCTGCTCTGGATATAGCACTGGCTTTACATCTCTCTCACTCTCCTTGAACATATGTGTTTCCTCTTTCCAGTCATTCCCAGTGATTCATGGTATTTATGCAGCTCATTTCCACTCAGTCGTTAAGAGGTCCCAACTTTCTTACGATTGCAATTCTAAGTATAACAGTTTTTCCAGGCTTTTTAGACCTTTGTCCATGTTCTTTGCTTTTGATTCAGGTTCATCTCCATTGCTCTGTTTACTCATGTCTTGACCTTTTCTTATGCTGACTATTATCTGGATTAGTTATTCAAGATTTTCCTCACGCATAGATCCGCCTGCCTCAGAATTTTAGACATTAATACGAAGTTTAGTAAATGTGGTTTCGGACCATTGTGCTAGATTTAACACACAGACCTGGAAAACCCAATTACTATCACATGTATAAGTTTCTGAATCCATTACATGTAGAGGTATGTGTATCTCTCTCTCTCTCTCTCTCTCTCTCTCTCAAATAAATGCATGTTATTGCCTTTTGATTAGGCCATTTCCAATTTAAGGAGCTGAGAATAAAATGGACCAAGTGCTTAATCCATCACTACGGTCCAGCACTGATTAGCACTCAGGCCTCTTACAGCTTTATAGCATCTTATAGCACTTTACAGCAGGACTCGGTCTATTTTACTACACCTTCATCAAATTAACGGCATTCTGACCCATTTTGCAGCATTTCATTCTGTTTTATTTGTGGCTGTGTCATCTGCAGTTTATAGCAGCTTCTTGCTTCTCATATCTCTTTTTTTAATTGTTATTTATTAGTCTGGGATGGCACACACTTGGATTCATTACAATTCTTGTTAATATGCTCTGAAGTCTCAGTATTTTTATGCTGTGATGAGTTTCAGCTTTCTTTCTTATTACCTTCTAAACACGTCAACTAGCTGATTACTACACTGGGCTGTGTGTTATACTGTAGCTGTACGCTACATGTTTGAGCTGGAAATTGGGGTGAGGAACATACACATATGCACATACCCAGTAGGGAGTAACACATACAATAGCCTGTTATTGTTCTCTGTTTCTTGGAAGAATTGAAAGGATTACACTCTCCATCTTTCTCTGGCCTCGATTCATATGGGGTTACAGGCAAAAAAATAAAATAAAATAAAAATTGTCTCCCCAAGCAACTCAATTTCAGATAAAATGAATTCATGACCTCCCACCCACCCACATGCTCACAAACACACACCCACACTTAGACTAAACCATCTTGTTTTTTGGTTGCCTACATGAGAGGATTTGCTTATGTGCATATGCAAACCATTGTGCTTGCTGTTGCCGAGCTTTTGCCAAATTGATGAAGAGAGATGAAGTTTTGAATAGGATATACACAAATATTGCTTTAATTTTAGAGATTTAGAGATGAATGTCAGTGCAGTCTCCTTCAGCAACACAATAGCAGCATTTTGTATATTCCTATGTGCCCAAATAGGAGTAATGGTCTCAGGCTACTGAATATGTGAATCAGTCAGGAAACATGCTATAGTCCACTGAACCAAACACAAAACAGAAATGACAGTCATGCTTGGCGTAGTTTAGTTCCTACATACCAGCAATGTTCAAATGCACCACCAGGTTGTACACTTCTGACAGTAAATTTAGACCAATGAACCAACTAGTTAGGAACTAAATTTTCATGACCTTATGTAAGATCAGGTGTAAAGTCAAATTCTGGATATTTTCTATGATACACTATATGGCCAAACGTTTGTGGACACCTGGCCATCTCACCCACACGTTCTTGTTGAACATCCCATTCCAGATTTAGTTCCCTTTTGCTGTTATAATAACCTCCACTCTTCAGTGAAGGCTTTCCACTAGATTTTGGAGCATGGTTGTGAGGATTTGTTATCATTCAGCCACAAGAGCATTAGTGAGGTCAGGCAAGGAGGCCTAGGATGCCGTTGGTGTTCCAATTCACCCCATATTTGTTCAGTGGGGTTGAGGTCAGGGTTCTGTGCAGGACACTTGAGTTTTTCCACTCCAACTTTAACACACAATGTCTTCATGGAGTTTGATCACTTTGTGCACAGAGGCATTGTCATGCTGGAACAGGTTTGTGATCCTTAGTATCAGCATGTTAGTCACTAAATGTGTTGAAAGGAAACAGAATGTTCAGTATGATCATATTATGAATAGGCGTTCTGGGATAAACACAGGATAGTCTTTATAATTACAGCAGCAGTTCTTCTACAGTGTTCAGGGAAGATTGTCCACTGAAGCAGGATGTCAAGGTTTAGGTATGAGCTTATGTTTGTATAACCTTTCATTGGAGTCCTAGATTAGCTGAAATGGGCTGTAGTGTGTATGTTGACTAAATAAATGCGCTCCAGCAATTTAAAGTTAATGTTGATGGCGTTATCTGGTTACACTGAGATTATGGCATCTTGTTTTCAGATGGCTAGATATTCTACATTGTACATTCTCTAGATGTTTGTTTTCATCTTGTTTTCAGATGGCTTCTCTAGTGCTCCATTGCCTAAGCTTTCAGTGTTGTGCATTGATAAATAATTCACGTCTATATTTATATACAATAGAATGATGTGTACATCGTGCTGTGACGGCTGATCAGCAGAGAATGTAAATAGATGGTATAGAGATTTTATTTATTTATTTAATATTTCATTCTGAGGAGCCAAAGATAACACATAATTTTCACTGCTTATGTGTGTGTTCATGATTTCTGGGGCTGTGTTTCAAGTGTGTGATTAGAAATGTGTCACTTATAAGCAGAGACAGTGTCACAAATGGACAGTAATGGACACACACACACACACACTGAAATGTGTTATTTTTGGCTTTTCCTTTCTTAGCAGAATTGCCTAATAAACTGCACATCAGTGGTTCATCCTGTAAAGAGGTTTTGCTTCTTTTCTGCTTCATTTGTTCCTGTAGCTAAAATGAATTGGGAGTTCGTGTGCAGCATCCAACATGAGTGCACACCAAATGTCTGTGTACACTTCAGTTTGACCTTTGTTCCATTTATTATTATTATTATTATTAATTTTTAACGTAAACACTTTTCTTCATTAGGTAAGAGTAGCAAGGCATGAACTTCAGGATTAATAAACCGTAAATCATTTTAACACAGCAATTATCACTTGCATTAATTGTTGTTGTTTTGTTTTTTTTAATTCGAATGTTGACTAAATAATGAACGCTGGCGTTAATGTTTACTCCTATCCAACATGAATGAATTCCTTAATTAACACATTCTTGGTGGTTAATTGGTGGAATACATAAGTGGATCGTGTTTCAGAATATACACCCAATGATCTGAGTTCAGCTGATTATCAGCATTTAAAAACATGTTATAATTTAATTAATGCTAATTTATGTAGGTTTAATTATTTATTTACTCCTGGATGGAATAAACACTGGCTAATACAACACTGAAACAAACATTAGTATTACATTAATATATAATATTACTTCTGGTGTAATATCAGTGTAAATGGCTTAACAAAGCATAATGATAACTAACACAGTAAATTATTATTCCTTATTGTTCAGCATATTGCATATAGATTGAGTCTTAACTGTGTGTGTGTGTGTGTGTGTGTGTGTGTTTAAATGTTTCAAATCAAGATATGACATGGGAAAAAATTATCACACATTATCAGTACTACATGAAAGTGTTAGTACATGCCACACACAAATGGCTCAAGTACTCATGAGAAATTTCAGTCACAAGCTCATCTAAGAGCATTGCTGAGGATGGCAGAATGTGTAGACAATACATCAGCTACAGTATTAGTTAATAATCCCTAAGATCAGAAAATACCAGCCAAGAACAGCACCACATTAAGCAGAGCCGTCTGGCCACTTAAAAGGTTTCTTTTCTTTTTTTTTTTTTCTGATTTGTGTCATCTCAGTTTTTTTTTTTTGTTTTCTTCTTATACTTTCAACTACACATTAATATTTTATTCACCATTTTAAATGCTACATTATGAGACTGTTGTTGGGTCATTCTACAAATATGGTGACTCTGATCAGCAAAATGTTCAAATTTTCCAAGATGACATTAACAGCTTCTCAAAGCACACATCATGAATCACTCCATCATCAATAGTAAAGTGAGCTTCACGCATATTCTGAAAATGACTCTGTTCTCTGAACTCTGTAGATGTTTCATGAAATGACTTTAAACCACTGTAGCCTATAAATCATTCCTTCTTGTGAAAATCAATGTTGTTCATTTTTCTCCTTCTGTCATTTAACAACATTATAGCTAAGGCGATAATGGCTCTTAAAGATAGGTTAGACTAAACCATTATCTATGTCTGTTGTCATGGTTACATGGCATATGGAACTTTGACGTAGGATATTTTTATGAATATTTTCTGTGGCTATGGTTTAAATTGCAAATCATTTCTAAAGTATGTATAAATATGAAGTGTGTACTGTATACATTAGCTAAATAAAAAAAATAGAGAAAGTCATTCAAATGAGAAAACTTAATAATCATTATAGAAATGCCTGAATTCCTCTAGCAACTGATCCAACCGTAGCACTTCTTCATCTAACCGGAACGCCTTTCCACCGAGTTCGTCCTTAATACTCCAAAAAAACACGAGAATAGCCCGACTTGAGATTTGCTGAGATGTAGCAGACACTCAAACTGCATGTCCTTGATGGTTGTAACAGTGTAAGGTGCAATATGTGGCCATGTGTTGTTGTGCTGCAACAAAACATTTGTATGACCCAGACTGTTTTGACCTGGATGTGTGTCGTAGATGATTCCTCAGGATGAATACAGTATGTGGTATACTGTTATACTGTGGTACCTCTCTCAATTAGGTGACACTTTTAAGGTTTTCTTTCAACTCACCCTGAAAAAAAAAAAAACCTTGATGTATGCCATAGCAAGTGAAAAACAAAGCGATGCGCAAGTATCTCATACTCCAGAACAGTTCAGATTGTAAAAATCTAGGGATGTGAATAAGATGGAGGGACAGAATACAGATACATAGTGAAGGATGAAAAGGCAGCAGGATGGAAGGAGCGAGAATGGAGAAGGATGAAAGGGAGAATTCAGCACACAGGTTTCACAACATGAGTGTATGCTTGGCCTGCAGGCATTTATGTATGAGACAGCAGGTGTGAGCTTTGAACAGATACAGAATAAGAAACGCACTTACACACATCAAGTCCTGTCTCCATTCGTCTTGCTCTCTCACACACAAAGACAACTTGGGTTCTCTTCCACACAGTCTAGAGTTGAGGCACAGTAACAGACACTGGCAGAAAGATGATCAAAATTTTCTGCACTTTTTGCTTCTCCTTCCTAGTTTCTGTGTGCCAGTGTTTCTGCCTTAATATCTGCCCTTCTCTCTCTCTCTGTCTCTCTGCCTCTCTCTCTCTTTCTCTGTCTTTCTATACTGGTGAATGTGTGAACAATGAAGTATGTAATGAATTAACAAGCTGAGCATGCTGCTGTATATAAATAATCAATGTTTAGGTGGTGTGATTACTGTTTCCACCCTAAAGCTGAGTATTTTTCTATAACAGCATCTCCGGAATTGTTTTATTCCTCTTATATCACAGCAGTTTGCCAATGCAAATTACTTTGCGTTATCGCAGATGTGATAGCAGCTATAAATAGTCCTTAGTTCACCAGCCTCTTTTTATTTCTTTCTCTTGAATCTAATGAGACAAAAAATGCTGCTTTTCCTGTTACGATAAACCACACAGTGTAAAGTCCTGAATACTTTTCTGTGGCAGAAAATGTGAAGTTACAGATTTACCTCTGACTGTTACAAAGCTCTGACACTGGAGACTCATTAAAAACTAAACATCTCTCAGAACCATCTCATAGAAAATGTCACCATATCACCATGGGGCATCTGTGGCTCAGGTGGAAGAGCGGGTTGTCCACTAATCATAGGGTTGGCGGTTTGATTCCCGGCCCACGTGACTCCACATGCTGAAGTGGCCTTGGGCAAGACACTGAACCCTAAGTTAGCACCTTGCATGGCAGCTCTGCTACGTATAGCTCTGCAATATGAGACACAGTGTAAAGCACTTTGGAAAAAGCACTATACAAGTGCAGACCATTTACCATCAACAATTACACACATTTAAAAAAAACATCTGTTCATGTAGTGCGTCCCTGTGTAAGCTGTTACTATAGAAACGATAACATAAGAAAGAGCGCATTACTAACAAGCATTCTGTTTGATATAAGAAACTTAAAGTTAAAACTCTAATGATGATCATACTCAAGTTACTTTTAACACACTTAGCACTTCTTTACTTTATAGTATACAGTTATAGAAGTTAAACGATTTATATTCAATGAGGATGGGTTCCATATTGAGTCTGGTTCCTCTCAAGGTTTCTTTCTCTTGTTATCTCAGAGTTTTTCCTTGCTGCTATTGCCTCTGGCTCGCCTAATAGGATTAAATTAAAATTAAAATTTTATATCTGGATTTGCTGCTTTGTGACAATCCCCATTGTTAAAAGTGCTATTCAAATACAATCTAATTAATATAAACCTGTGATTTGCATTAGAGCCAGAACTAATGTCAGAGCTGCTGTTATAGAAGGTTAATCACCTATTAACCAATCACAATCGAGAATTCAATAACACTGGGGTATAATGATGAATTAATTAATTGAATTGTGCAGATTTGTGTTCACTTTTATCTGCAGTTGAGTGTAAATTTGCTTTATATTTATGTGTTCTGATAGCATACATGATACAAGGTTAACTGCTTAAAAGTCTACATTCCTTACTCATGTAAAGCAATTCCACTTTTCGTTTAAGTTCCACTAGTTACTCAATAATTTAATCAGGAATAACTGAAATGTAATCCACCTTTAAGTGCTTAAAAACGTCTGGGTTACGCATGTAATCCTGTTCCCTGAGAAGGGAACGAGACGTTGCATTTAGCATAACACTAAGGGAGTGCCTCTTGCGCGCAACTGGCATCTGAAGCTTGTGCAAAATCATGCCTATTTATAAGACTGCCATGATCAGGTGACGTGGCAATTAAACGCGTCGTGTGATAAATATGGCACCTGTGAACCGCGCCATCAGCCTCTATTATCTGAAGCGAAGATGCAATTCACAGGCCTGCCCTGGTATGACAAAGCTACGCAACGTGTCGTTCCCTTCTCAGGGAACAGGGTGACATGTGTAACCCAGATGTTCCCTTTCAAAGGGAACTTCGAGGTTGCGTTTAGCATAACACTATTGGAACGAGAATACCCACTCCATCCTGCAGATTGGCCTCAGCCGCCTGACACCACGCATGAACCTCGAAGTTAGAGGATGTTGCCCCACAGAGGCTCCATCAACAGGGGCATGGCTGGCTGAAACGGCAGCCACGTAAACCCTGATTGTAGAAGTAGCCCACCCTGCTGAGAAATGTTCTTGTAAGAACTCCAGGACTGTAGCTATTGGCAGTTCACTGGGTCTACAGTGGATCCCTGTGGATGGGAATGTCCCAAGGAGTGCCATCTAGCAGGAATATTATCTCTGAGAACCATATTCAAGCTGTCCAATAAGGTGCTACTAGCAGCAGACATAGACTGTTTTGGCGAACTCTCGCTAGAGCTTGTGGGAGCAGAGCGATGGGGGGAAAAGCGTACAGATGTGACCTCGGCTACATGTGCACCATGGCGTCCAGCCTTAATTGTGTGGGAGGAGTGAGGGCGAACCACAGCGGACCGTGTGTTGTCTCCTCAGAGGCGAACACATGCAGTCCCGCTTGGCCAAACCTTGCCATATGGACTCCACCACTTGTGGATGGAGCCACCAATTCCTGGGCCTCAGCCCCTGCCTCAACAGGATGTCTGCCCCCATATTCCCAGAATGTACATTGCACCCACTGACAAACTTTCCTTCTACCCAGAGAAGAGTTAGTTGCGCCTGCCTGAACAGGGGGCACAGACATAATCCTCCCTGGTGCTCAATATATGAGACCACCATCGTGTTGTCTGTAAACACATGTTGACCTCTCAATTGAGAAAAAGGAATTTCAGTACTAGAAATATGGCCCACATTTCTAGGCAATTTATATGCCGCTCCAGATGAGGGCCGCACCAGAGACCGTGAGCTGGACAGCTGTCTAAGACTGTGCTCCAGCCCATGAGGGAGGTGTCTGTCATTACCGTCTTGCACTAAGGAGACACCCCTAGAGTGTGACCCAAGGCTAGAAACCGGGCACACTCAAATTATCAGCGCATGTAGGCATTGCCGTGTGACACTGATTATTCTCAGAGGTTTCGTCCTTGGACGAAACCCCCAACTTCTCAGCCACCACTGAATGGTCTCTTGTGCAATAGGCCCATAAGCGCCAATAGTCTCCCAAGATCCAGCTTTATCTTGCTCAGTGTTGATAGGATTGACTCTATGCATGTTGGGGATAGAAACGCCCTCATTGTAGTAGAATCCCTATAACCCCTAGAAAAGTTGTCCACTGCACTGGGGAAAGCATACTTTTCTGAGGTTCAACCTGAGCCTCAAGCTCTTCATGTGGGCAAGAACAACATCTCGATGTTGAACCATCAGTTCCCTGGATCGTGCTAGAATTAACCAGTCATCCAGGTAGTTTAGTACACGGATGCCCTGGAGTCACAATGGAGCCAGAGTGACATCCATGCACTATGTGAAGGTGCGAGGGGATAAAGCTAGCTATATTTCTATGCGGAAATATGCACCTTTTAGATCTATCGTCACAAACCAGTCCTCAAACTGAATCTGTGGAACAATAAGTTTGGGCATCAGCATCTTGAACCTGTATGTCTGAAGAGTACAGTTCAGATGACGCAGATCTAAAATTGGCCGCATACTATTTTTTGCGGACCAGGAAATAACGGCTGTAAAAACCTCCCTCCCTCAGGGAACGGGGTACATGTTCTATGGCCCCTTTGTCCAAGAGGGATCTTACTTCCTGCGCTAACGTCTGGTCTGTGCTGACTACTGTGGTGAGCACACCTCTGAACCGGGGGGTCGAGCCATAAACTGGACCCTGTAACCCTTTTCTACGGTAGACAGAACCCATGGAGACACATTTGGCAGTAGTTTCCACGCTGCCAGATGGTCTTTTAGTGACGTTAACTCTTCCACATTCTATTGGAGGGGAAGCATCAGATTTTCGTTGCCCTGTGACAGCTCGCTGACCAGAGAACACTGAAAACTTGGGACCGCCTTGGCTAGGGGAGGCCCTACAGTAGCACAGGGGGCTAACTGCCCTAACAACCTCCATGTCCCCTGATACGTCCCTCAGGACCGCTCTTCTTTGCCTGCTTGGCTTTATGACCATTCTCAGATCAGGCCTAGTAGCAGGCCACGACTGTGGCCGCCCGGCTCCCCTGGCTGTCTGCAGGGGTTGGCGGGCTGCAATACTCGCCTTCTGGGTCTCCCTCGCACTAGTGCTGGCCCGGGTTCCACTCGTGGACGCCTGGGTGAACTCCAGACAACAGGGAAGGAACTGGCTGAATGCCGCCATATGTCGAGCTCACTCAGCAGGTCTGCTTGGTAGGCCTGCAACACTGTCATTGTCTGCAGTGACCCACAAGCAAGAATACTACCACATAGGCCTTGCCCACCAATGCCACAGTGGCCTTACACAGTGGCTTGGATGGTAAAGCCGGCCCCCCAATTACCTGCCGTCGATGGAGAGAGGTAGCTCGCAAGTGCCTCCTCCACCTTCAGCATAGCTAAATAGCCATGCCTTTCATTCCCCAAAATGGACAAATAATCCAGCATCGTGGGGTTATAAATATGGCTTATGCATGGTTTTCCCCCGGAAGCCTGATATTTTGTCATGCACTTCTGGAAGAAAGGGGAGTTTCTGCAGTGTGAGGGATTTACTTTCACTGGGGAGAAAAAGGCACATCCAGACTTAGTAATCATTTCAAGCAGCTCTTTATATGCTGCTCTCAGTTTTTAGCACATCCTCCTGGCTCCTCGGAGTCAGAGGAATTATTACTATTATTTTTGTGTCCCCCCCATTTGGCTTTCCATAGCGGAAGGAGGAGTCGCGACACGAGCTCCAAAATCCAGCGGAGAGCCGAACCTGGAAGACAGAGCAAGAGATAGAGCAGCGCTCATCTCTGGCTCCTCTTCCGGATACATAAGAGATCCCCCGAACCTGGGACGGCTAGCTGCCTCAGCTGGCCCAGATCCACGAGGCTCTGAAATCCAACTCGCTTCAGCTTCCGAGAACAGGGCGAGTCACGAACCGAGCTGCTTAATGTAGGCATTACCATGCGCAGCCTCTTGAGCCTGCCATCGCATGCTACATCTCTAGACACTTCACCCAGAAAGTGTGTACTATTCCCCGTGATGAAACTGGAGCAAGCCGTAACACACTTCCTGAATTTTCTCACTCATATTTTTCTCTCTCACTCATTCCTTTTTTTTCTTCTCTCTCTTTTTTTTTTAAAGGGATTGTAAAGTTCTGAGATTTTGAGAAAATATAGCGAGGAAATGAGATGTCTTTTTGTTTCTTTACACAAACAACTGACATGCAGTCTTTCGCTGAAGATAATGAAGGCTGATGGTGTGGTTCACAGGTGCCATATTTATATCACGCAACGCGCTTAATTGCCACGTCACCTGATCATGGCAGGCCTATAAATAGGCATGATTTTACACAAGCTTCAGATGCCGGTTGCGCACGAGAGGCACTCCCATAATGTTATGCCAAACGCAATGTCGAAGTTCACTTTGAAAGGGAACAGCTTTCAGTGGTAAATCTCACCTTCGTATAGCTCTGTGGTTGTTCATTTGCTTTTGCAGAGCTTAACTGGACTTTATTTCAAACACATTTCCTTGAACCAGAGTATTGACCTAAACTTTACACATCTATTTAGTAGTAACATCTGGAAATGTATTCTAATGTATTCTTTCCAGTAACATCTGGAAATGTATTCTATTCTGGTGATCTTAAACACCTACTTCAGACTACCTACTTCAGAAAAAAATCTTTCAGTAGATTTCCAAAATGGCACAAATTACATACATTTCCTAAATGTCCCCATTTGCATTTATTAACATAGTGTATAATGGTGGGTAAAAGTAATACTTAAGTTTGTTTTTTGATCAGTAGATCAACAGCTGATTTGTTAAATATTCTGAAAATAGTTTTACACAATAAACAATGAAGCACACTTAGTTATACACACAGTTACAAAAACACATAGTACAGTGCTCTCCACTAATATTGCCACCATTGGTAAATATGAGCAAAGAAGGCTGTGAAAAATTGTCAATAATAATGCTAAGATAACAGCTCTGAGTCTTCTCCTATAATGCCTGATGAGGTTGGAGAATACATGGCAAGGGATCTGAGACCATTCCTCCATATAGAATCTCTCCAGATCCTTCCTTCAGTTCACCCCACAGGTTTTCTATGGGTTTCAAGTCAGGAGACTGGGATGGCCATGGCAGGACCTTGATTTTGTGCTCAGTAAACCATTTTTGTGTTGATTTTGATGTATGTTTTGGATCATTGTCCTGCTGGATGATCCAACCATGGCCCATTTTAAGCTTTCTGGCAGATGCAGTCAGGTTTTCATCTCTGTTGATATTTGATAGAGTACATGATGCCATTTATCCTAACAAAATGTCCAGGTCCTCTGGCAGAAAAACAGCAACAAAATATTAAAGAGGCACCACCATATTTAACCGTGGACATGAGGTACTTTTCCATATGGCTACCTCTCTGTGTGCCAAAACCATCTCTGGTGTTTATTGCCAAAAAGCTCTATTTTGGTTTCATGTGATCATAGAATCCGATCCCATTTGAAGTTCCAGTAGTGTCTGGCAAACTGCAGATGCCTGAGTTTGTTTTTGGATGAGAGTAGAGGCTTTTTTCTTGAAACCCTTCCAAACAACTTGTGGTGATGTAGGTGACTTCGGATTGTAGTTTTGGAGACTTTATGACCCCAAGATGCAACTAACTTCTTCAATTCTCTAGCTGTGATACTTGGAGATTTTTTGTCCACTTGAACCATCCTCTACACAGTGCATTGAGACAATATAGGTACACGTCCAAATCCAGGTTGATTCATAACATTTCCAGTTGACTGGAACTTCCTAATGGTGGAAAAGGGCATTTTCAATGCTTGTGCTGTTTTCTTATAGCCACTTCCCATTTTGTGAAGCTCAACAACCTTTTGCCGCACATCACAGCTATATTCCTTGGTCTTACCCATTGTTATGGATGACATAATATTCAAATTATGAATATGTTACCTCATATTTATACCTAGGTGAAACAGGAAGTAATGGCTGAACAATTTCCTGTTCCTAGTCACCCAGTTGTACTAAAAAAAAAAATTATATCATTGGGAATATACTTCAAATATATTTTTCTCACATGAATTCATAGGTGTGCCAATAATTGTTACACACCTATATTTAGTGTTTTTTTTTTTTTTGATAAACCTGTGTTGTGTTTGCAATTGTTTGATATCCATGAGCACAGAGTATTTTTGTGAATATTTTTGTACTAAATGTCAAAAAGTTCAACAACAAAGCCATTTTATCACGCCTTCTTTGCTCATATTTACCAAGGGTGCCAATATTAGTGCAGGGCCCTGTATATTATTTTGTATTTGATAAATCATTTTTCAGTAGAGCTTTCACTTTTTGCTGTTTTTTTCAAATGTTTTTTTTCTTCAATATGAGACAGACAGAAACCCACCAGTATGTCAATAGAGCAAATCTGTGCTGAAAGACTTTAACAAATATGTTTTGAATGGTGGTGCTAACCACAAGACCTGAGAATGAGGCTGGAAGTAAAATGTTAGTTTAATTGTCTGTCAATAAAACTAAAGTCAAAGTGGGCAAATCATTGTGCAATGGTGTTTCCAAATGTTCGTGTTCTTTATTTCCCCAAGAGCTACTACATTTTGGTGTATTGTATTGCATGATGCTTTAAGGTGCCTCATACACTTTCACACACTGTTTCTTTATTGCACTGGGTCCAATTCTGTTGTCTATACTGCAGTTCAGACGATAGCATTATTGCTCATCTTTCCTTTTTTATTTTTATATCTCTGACTGATAACTGCATGAGATGAACTTGTCCCAAATAGCCAATAAAAGTCTGCACTTCTGAACAGTATGGTGCGCGTCGTCTGATGAAAGTGAAGATCAGACAGGTGAAGTGTAATGGAAGGCGCATTGGCGGAGGCCCGTTTTATGATGTTGGGTTTTATTGTGCTCCATCAGTACATGGCATGTTTGATTGCTGCAGGTATTTCTCCAAGGCTGTTTACTGGATTCTTTTCATCTCCAGGTATCCAGCAGTAGAAGACTGCACTGTTGTGCTTTCATCTGCAGATTATTTTCAAATAGAAAAAGGTCTGCGAGTCAGGGCTCTTGTCTCGCCTCATTACTTTGGCATGTAACCAGCTTGAGATGGGGCACTAATTTATCTTGTGCCTCTGTTATAGATAATAAAATAATGAGATTTCTTGGCTTGACAAGGTGCATATGTGTGTGTGTGTGTGTGTGTGTGTGTCCAGCTTGCAGTGATGCCGATCTGAGGAGTTTGGCCTCTAGACTAAAGGACTGGTTTGGCGTGTTGCACATGGATGCCAATCGAGATCTGAAGATTTCTGCCAGTGACAACGGTCAAGGACGTAAGCACATGACCTTGTGTACTGTATATTTGTGTTGTGTTTGTGTGTTCATCTTTTGTAGTATTTTTTATGTTTAGACACCATTTATAGACACTGTAGAGTAGGATTATTAATAATTGTAGTTTTAGAGAACAGTATAGTGTGTTGAAAGGTTGTTCAGTTGTTCAAAAATTTCTCTTCTCCGTCCTATAGGTTTTGACACCAGCATCCTCCCCATCTGTAAGGACTCTCTTGGTTGGATGTTCAACAAGTTGGACATGAATTACGACCTCTTGCTCGACCAGTCAGAGCTTAGCGCCATTTATCTGGACAAGTACGAGCTGTGTATGCGCCCTCTTTTCAACTCCTGTGACTCCTTTAAGGACGGGAAGCTTTCCAACAACGAGTGGTGCTACTGCTTCCAGAAACCAGATGGTGAGAGTGAGAGAGACAGAGAGAGGGAAACTGATAGAGATAGAAAAAGCGGGGTGATAATTTTACTTCAAGTGGACTATATTTATAACGCTAACTAAATGTATTGGCATGGATTTACTAATGTGTGTGTGTGTGTGTGTGTGTTTGTGTGTTACTCTCTCATTTCCCCAGGTCTGCCCTGTCAGAATGAAATAAATAGGATTCACACTCAAAGCCGACGGAAGTCTCTCATAGGTGGGTCAATCATTAAGCCTGAGATTTATTTCATCCAAAATAATGAACAGGTTTTAATTTCTATACTCCACAAAAAGCAACCAACTGTGGGCATCTGTGTGTGTGTGTGTGTGTATATGTGCGTGTGGGCGCTTGCGTATGTGTGTTCATGCGTGCCTTGCTGCAGAAGCTTTGCAGAAGTGGGGCTATAATTGATTTGAATCGTAATGGCTTTCGGTGTGATTTATGTGCGTCCACACTTGATATTTTCCACTGCGATCAATAACATGCACTCTAGCTGACACCCTCAGCCTGAGCCCCCACCCCTGGTCCCATTCGGCCCAGCGGGCATCAATAATCCCGCACAATCATAACTGCTTCATAACTCATGCCATAACACATGCTGAAAAACAACCGCCTGAGTGTGCATTAATATGGGTGAGTGTGTGGGAGTCACATTTTAGACAGTGAAATCCAATCAGCGTTAGTGATATCTACCGCCTAAGGCCCAGAATCTGCTGCAGCCATCCTGCTCGGGCTCATGCGCAATGCAGGCTGTCTTTATGGTCTCTATTGATGAAGCAGCAGGAGGTATAAATAAATGATGATGCTTTTAGAGCAGATATAATACTGTAAAATGCCAGATTGAATTCATGTCATGATGGTGTTTTTGTAGATTGTTTAACGCATTAATCAATAATACATGTGTGGTGGCCTGGGAAAACCCTTCAGATTTGTGAAGTGGATTCTACTACTGTATATATAGTTCTGAAAACTACAGCTTTTCCTGAATTGAAATAGGTTTGTTGTTTTTTATAAAGTAAGTTTATATAAGTTTTATAATAACAAATTTTATCTTCCAAAATTGAAAAGCACACACATCCTGTAAGGGTACCTCTTTGGACAAAGCCTTCGAGGAAGCAACCCCCCTGGTGGAATGAGTCTTATGCCCAGGTAGTTTAGTACACGGATGCCCTGGAGTCGCAAGGGAGCCAGAGCAGCATCCATGCACTTTGTGAAGGTGCAAGGGGATAAAACTAACCCGAAGGGAAGAACCCGATATTGGTACATGTTGCCTCCAAATGCGAACCTCAGGAACTTCCTGTGACTGGGTGATATTTCTATGTATAACTATACATCTTTTAGATCTGTCCTCACAAACCAGTCCTCGACCTGAATCTGTGGAATGATAAGTTTGCGCGTCAGCATCTTGAACTTGTATGTCCACAGAGTTTGTTTCAGGTGACACAGATCTGAAATTGGCCACATACTCCCATCCTTTTTCGTGGAGCAGGAAATAACAGCTGTAAAAACCTCCCTCCCTCAGGGAACAGGGGACATGTTCAATGGCCCCTTTGTCCAAGAGGGATCTTACTTCCTGCGCTAATGTCAGGCTCTGCTCTGTGCTGACTACTGTGGTGAACACACTTCTGAACCAGGTGTGTTGAGCTCTGAACAGGACCCGGTAACCCTTTTCTACAGTAGACAGAACCCATGGAGACACATTTGGCAGTAGTTTCCATGCTGTCATATGGTCTGTTAGTGACGTTAACTCTTCCACATTCTGCTGGAGGGAAAGCATCAGCTTTTGGTTGCCCTGTGACACCTTGCTGGCCAGAGAAAACTGAAAACATGGGACAGCCTTCGCTAGATGAGGCCCTACAGTAGTACTGGGGGCTAACTGCCCTAACAACCTCACGTCCCCTGATATGGCCCTTCAGGACCGCTCCTCTTTTGTCTGCTTGGCCTTTATGATCATTCTCAGATCAGGCCTATTAGCGACTGTGGCCGCCCAGTCCCCCTGGCTCACCACAGGGGGAGGTGGGCTGCCACACTCACCTTTTGTGCCTCCCTCACACTAACGCTGGCCCGGGCATACACAAGTGAACTCAACACTATGGGGAAGGAACTGGCTGGACACCGCCATTTGCTGTTTTGCCTCGTGAAAGCTGTTGGCGATGGCATTAACCACGCCGCCAAACAGGCCAGAAGGTTCAACAGGGGCATCCAGCAGGGAGACTTTATCTTTGTCCCCCATCATTGAGAGGTTGAGCCATAGGTGCCCCTCCACCACAACCAAGCTACCCACTGAACGATCGATATGACGGGCCATTTGCTTGGTCGCCCGGAGAGACAAATCCACGGCGTGGTGAAGCTCTGCCACTGCCTCAAGCCCACTTCCCTCCACGATGTTGACTTCACTCAACAGGTCTGCTTGGTAGGTCTGCAACACAGCCACTGCATACAGTGACCCACAAGCGAGACCCTCTGCCGCATAGGACTTGCCCACCAATGCCAAGGTGGCCTTACGTGGCTTGGAAGGCAAAGCTGGCACCCCTAAATTACCTGCCGTCGATGGAGAGAGATAGCTCGCAAGCACCTCCTCCACCTTCTGCATAGCTAAATAACTGTGCCGTTCATTCCCCATTATGGCCGAAGAATCGATGCTGCAGGGTTATAAATATGGCTACTGTATGGTTATCCACAGATGCATGATATTACATCATGCACTTCTGGAAAAAAGGGGAGTTTGCAATGTGAGGGAGATTTATTTTCACTGGGGAGTAAGTGCTCGTCCAGCCTGCTCCGTTTGGCTCCTCAGAGTCAGAGAGGGTGTTGTGGCTTTCCATAGCGGAAAGAAGAGTCACGATGCGAACTCCAAAACCCGGCAGAGGGCCGGACCTGGAAGACAGAGCTAGAACAGCGCTCGTCTCTGGCTCCTCTTCCAGATCCATAGGAGATCCCCAGGACCTGAGCCGTCTGGCTGCCGTGAGGCTCTGAAACCCAACTCCCTTTAGCCAAGAAGAGAGAGAACCACGAGCGGAGGTGCCTGATTGTAAGGTGTTCACAATATGCACAGTCAGACCCCTCAAGGGCTGCCCTGGCATGCTCCACACCTAGACACTTCACACAGAAAGTGCCCCCCCCCACACACACTCATACTTTTCTCTTTTTTTAAAGGGACAGAACAGTAAGAGCATTTTCTTTCTTTTTTTAAAAAAGATAAAGAGAAAATGAAGAGTGTTTTTTCGAGTGTTACACAAATAACCGACATGTAGTCTCACTGAAGATAAAAAGGCTGACGGCGCGGTTTTATATCATGCGACATGCTTAATTGCCACGTCACCTGATCACAGCAGGCCTATAAATAGGTATGATGTTATACAAGCTTCAGATACTGGTCAAGTGCGAGGGGGCTTCCCACAGTGTGAAGTTCACGCAATGTTGAGTTCCCTTTGAAAGGGAACAAGCATTCAAATCCTAAATTCTCAGCTTTTTCTCTTTTCCCCTTTTCTCATTCCTTTCTCAGTAAAATGGGAAAATATAAAAAATAAATAATAAAAAAGGCATCTTTTTTAAAACTCCTTACATCCACACATGCAAAGGTCACTAGATATAAGGACTGAACTTGGGAGTCATGTGGAAGATATCCAAAAGATATCAGAAATCTGTCACAGCTGAAATGTTTGATAATGGAATGACATACCCCAATACTTGTCTGTCAAATTAGTGTAGAGAAATGCTCAGCCATCTGCAGGTTGTGGTAAGACCACAACTTGAGAAGGTAAGGATAAATGGATGACAACCTCCTAGAAATGTCAGTGTCCACGTTAATAAATAAGGTGATTTTTTTGAGTTTTCCTAAAAATACGATACATTAAACAAAATTATATTGTAGGCTTAACCAATTTACCTCATTTATCAACCTTGTCACTGCCGTTTCTAGAAGGTTGTCATCCACTTGTATTTTTTCCAGGTAAAAAGAGATGTAAATAAAATAGAAATGCTACTTTATTTGTCAGTTCATAGGCAAGAGAATAAATGAGTCAATTCATAAATTAATTTTCTGTTTATTTTCTTTTTCTGTTTGTTTTTTTGTTCATTTCAAATTGTATATGGATTAGACGGATAATATACACATTCATTCAAACTGTGCTGCTGATTACACACTGAACTGACTAGGCTTATGTCTTAGTGTCACCTAGAAAATCACACTTAGCGTGAAGTGGTTTTGGTATCTTTAGACAGACTGGCTGCATTTCTTAAACTGGCCCTTACAAAAAATGATTTTTGGTTAAATATATTTCTGGTTTCTTAACACTTACACCAGTACACTCTATGACCATAACACTAACAGTATGTGCTTTTTGAACTTCCCATTCCAGATTTATTACTCTTTTTCTGTTATAATAATCTCCACTCTTCTCCGAAGGCTAGATTTTGTACACTAGATTTTGTAGCATGGCTTTAGGGATTTGTGCTCATTCACCCCAAGAGCAATTTGGGGAAGGCCAGGTTAGGTATATATTGTGTGTGTTATAGGAAGAAAATCTAGTTTTGACTAAAATCCGATTTTCCCCATTATTAATGTATTGTGTCTTGTCTTGTCTTGTCTTCTGTTACCTTACCTTACTTTACCTTTCCCCTTCCCCTTATAGGAGCATTTGTCCCACGCTGTACAGAGGACGGCTACTTTAAGGCCACACAGTGTCATGGCAGCACAGGCCAGTGTTGGTGTGTTGATAAATATGGGAATGAGATTGCAGGCTCCAGGAAACAAGGCAACCCAATCTGCGGTAGGTTCCCACCCAATCCCATAATTACATGAGTGAGGACAGGTTTATTGCTTCACTGGGGTACATAAGGCAATACATATACAGTACCCCATCATAGCATGTTTGCCGTAGCCGCTGCCCTTTTAGACGTCCAAGATCAATACTGAATGAAGGATATCAGACATGTGCCTGTGAGTGTGTCTAATTTTAGTGTGCTTGCTTTATGGGACATCAGAGGACCCATAATTCAGGATGGTGCTGTTTTCCTGTCCCATCACAAGTAAAAGAGTAAAATAGATAAATAATGGCACTCTTCCTTCTTGCTCTACCAGCTATCCATTCATCTTCCAATTTCATATCGCATCTCATATCTATCTAACAGCTGCTAACCTATTTCATCTGACTATGTGTGTGTGTGTGTGTTTGTGTGTGTGTGTGTGTGTGTGTGTGTGTGTGTGTGTGTGTGTGTGTATAGAGGAGGATCAGGAGACCTCAGGGGATTTTGGCAGTGGAGGGGCCGTCATTCTTCTCGATGACCAGGAGGAGGAGGAGGAGCCTCCACAGAATAGGCGGCGCAGACAGAAGGAGAAGAGGGGCAGGCTCCGCCCCCATGGGGCCATAGAGGATGATGAAGATGAAGAAGATGACAAAGAAGACGAGATTGGCTACATCTGGTAGCTCTACCCCCATCTCCCGTTGGCCAACCAGGGACCCCGGTTGTAATGCACAGTTCTGAAGCCATTCCAACCCCATGATCTAGATCAGAATCTCCCTAAAAAACGTCAATAACTAACCTGCATCACCTGTATTCTTTTTTCCCCCTTTTTTATTTCCTTTTTTCCTTCTTTTTCCTTTTTTTCTGTATCCTATTTTCTGCCTGTTCTCAACAATATAAATCAGTAAAAACTCTCATAGCTGCATTAACACGATCTGTATCTGGAAATGCATCCACATGCTCCAAAAGTTTTGGGTTTTTTTCATTATCAAAATCTGTACTTTTCTTTGTATTGTTTTTCTTTTTTATCTTTTTTTTCCATCCATAGAGCTCCAGTAGCCATTTGAGAGCTGCGGCTGTAAATATTTCTTTTTCTCTTCAGACAGATGAGGCGCTATGTCTCCCTCCATCCCAGAGTCTCTCACTTGAGCCTTCTAGAAGACTCCTAGAAGTTCTCAAAGGTTCTTCAGGTGGTGTGGAATGTCATTAAATGAAGTATAAATATGATATGATAAGTGTGAGAGAATTATTAAAGGTTCTGGTGTGTTTTAGGAGGCTCTAGTGAGACTCTTGACGGGCCTATGCATGTTCCCCACTGTGGAGGCGGGAAGAAGGTGATGTTCTTTTCTCCGCTGGTGGCTAATACAAAGCCAATGAGCATTTTATTTTGTGATACTGCTGTTGTTTGCTGACGCTCTGCTTCATTCTGTTGCTGGATGGTTGCCACAGTGCTACCACAAGTATCTATTAACAAAAGTTTCTATTCCGCCGGACAGTGTGGTACGGTGATCTCATGGTATTGTAACTAGCCACAAGTACTAGTGCTGAATTTGGGTACCTTTCTTGCCAAGGCATCAAGAACACCAAACTGGGAGCTAGAATCCTGGTGCAAACCTTCGACTGTTGAAATGTAATTGTCACTACATTGTCACGTGAGTCACCCATAATTTTTTAAAAATTAAGAATGTTACCGGAGTGTTTTATGTCTCTTCACATAGTTCTAAATACAGAGTTAATGGAAAACCAGACCATGAAGCTCCTACTTTGTTGCTATTATCATTAGTGTTGGATGTTAGCACTAGCATTGCGTGGGAAATGGCATCAGTACACCACAATATCTGTAGAACTCTTGTTTTCCCAAGTACTTTTAAAGGAAATGGATACAGGTACTCAATCAGGATGCAGATAGTTCTGAATTCAGGTTAGTAACCATACCATTCCATATTACACTGTCCAGTGGAAAAAACGGAAAAGTGTGTGTCTGTGTCTGTGTGTGTCCAAACCAATTAGTAGCCAAAACTTACATCACTCCAATTATGACATGAGTAAAATTGTTTGATTAAAGCGATCATTATTTTTCAATCATTCTTGCTCTTATATTTTTTTTTCTTAAAATTCCTTGCCTCAGAGAAAGTTTGGGAACATTCCTCAGCAATGTATGCATGCTGGTGTGTGATACGTCACCAAGATTTTCAGTCTGCCCTTCAGACAATTCCATTAAATGCTCTCTCATTCTGAAATAGTAATAATGGCTGGGGACAAAAGAACTCTTCATGGCCCCTTCAGTGTCAAGCCAGGCACTTTTTTCCACTTTCTTTCCCAGGCAACATTTTATTTTGACAGTCTCTTAAGAAAAATGGATTTTGTACATGCAGGTTTTTTCCCCTGCTATGCTCGGCCATCAGCAGGGTGTCTAAAGGACAAAAAAAAAAAAAAAACTGCATGGTTTTGAATAGAAACTATTAGGACTAGGTCTTTGCTCCCCTCCATCATACAGAGATAAATCATACTCAGGGTAGATCCATGTATAAATGTCCGGCATGAGGCCAGGTGAGAAAGTTGGTGATTAAATATTTCTGACGGTTTTGAGGGGATGTTTTAAGACTCTAAGAGTGCCGGGTTTAATAAATCAGATTAAATTTGTCACATAGGCTTAATCATAATGACGTGTCCCTCTGTGGAGTCTGATAAGTGAGGAGATGGATTATAGCACATTTCATTACTGATAGCAGAAGTGATTACGTCACAGCATATAAAAGTTTGTCTTTGTCTCTCAGAGCCACACTTACATGTATCCCTGAAATATTTATCAGCATGCGTGAGGGACAGAGGAACAAACGATGATGATGATGATGATGATGATTATCTATATGGGAATATAGTATAATACTCTCCGTTATCTATCTTTGACCTGAAAATACACTTTAGCCATTCCACCTGTAAATCAGGTCGCCAGTGTCCAACCAGTGTCCATCCTGCTTCAGCATGAAGCTCCGCCCTCTCCATTCTACCATGATTTGGTTTCCTCCTGCAACAATGAATCGCCTTGTTAATTCAGTAGTCATCCCTACAACACACACAAACACACACACACACACACACACACACACACACACACACAGAGAAAACAATACTGCTAATGCTACTGCAGATACCACTAATGCACCAATTACAGTAAATGGCCATATTTGCAAGAGTCTTCTTTGTTAATTCTCTATATTTTTTACTTTGTAAAGATGACAGATAAAGACAACAGATTTAAAAAATAATAATAATAATAAAAGAGTACTAAAATGATGATGTAATATAATATAGTAGTGTTGCTTTGTCCATTTGCATTGCAGATATTGGGTGTATAAGTCCCCTGTAGTCTTAACTGTAATGTAGACCCTTTCCTCTCCTCTCTCCCTCTTCCTCTCTCTCTCTTTCTCTCTTTCAGAGTGTGTACTAGTGTTCTCAGTTTTATGCCTGTCTTCTTTATCCCTTCTTTCCTCTCCCTGATCCTGAGTCCTGCTGGAATGTTGATGTTCTGGGCTGAATCCCTTTCTGTTTGTTCAGGTTTTTTTTTTTTTTTTTCTGGATTTGATTTTTCAAAAAAAAAAAAATTAAATTAAAATTTCATCTGTAAAACTGTTTCATGAAAAAACGTTTGTCTGAATAAATCTGGAGTCTGTCCTTGTCCACTTTCTCTCCGGCTCTTTCCTTTCTTTATTTGTTTTCTCTCAAAATGAATTAGTCTAGCAGTGATTTTCAATAATGGCTTTTCATGCATAGTCAATAGCGTGTTAAGGTTTGATTTGCTTGGTAAGAGTTTTTAACTGCAGAGCAGCTTAGAGCAAATTATTTTTGAGTAATTACTGTCAGATTTACCATACAGGGAGCTGAATGAGCAGTTTAGGGATGTAATATTAATAGGAATTGGGGCACTCCATGGGTTTGTTTTGAATGCTCTGGAGTTTGCTTCAAGGAAAGTCGATTTGGAGCTTTGTAAAGGTGACGTGCCAAGGCATGTCATCAGTCAAAACCACTCATCCTTAATAATATCTGTTATGCTAGGCTATCGATCTTTTGATGTGTTTTTTACGTGTGTCACTTATTCATGCCTTTTTTCTTTGGTACCAGACAGGCAAAACGGTGTACTTTCCTAGAGTTTCTCCAAACCGACAGATCATGCAAAGCTAATGGTCTCAACTAGACAGATGCCACTTGTGCTTTTTTCTATGTTTTATTATCTTCATACCTCCATAGATTTCAGAAGCCTGACAATATCCAATCACTTTAGACTTTGTTAGGAAAACTTGTACACTCATGCAGTTATCTAATCAGCCAATCATGTGGCAGCAACACAATTCAAAAAATCATGTCGATACATGTCAAGAGCTTCAGCCAGCGTTCACGTCAAACGTCAGAATGGGAAAAAGTGTGATCTCTGTGACATTAACCATGGCATGGATGTTGATACCAGATGGGCTGGTTTGAGTATTTCAAAAACTGCTGATCTCCTGGGATTTTCACATGCAACAGTCTCTAGAGTTTACACAGAATGGTGGGAAAAAACACTGAATGAGTGACAGTTCTGTGGGTGGAAAAGCCTTGTTGATAAGAAAGGTTTGAGGAAAATGGCCAGGTTGGTTCGAGCTGCCAGGAAGGAATGTAGTAACTCATATAGTATAATCACTCTTTACAATCATTGTGAGCAGAAAAGAATCTCAGGTTTACCAAAATAGGACAGTTGAAGATTTGGAAAAAAATAAAAAAATAAAAAAATCATGTTCTTTTCCAGTATTCAACTGTCTAGTTTCAGGGAGTCTGTGCCCATGAAAGTCTCAGATTTTTGTTCTTGGCTGACAGGCGTGGAACCTGATGTGGTCTTCTGCTGTTGTAGTCCATCCACCTCAACCTTTGATGTGTTGTGCATGCTGAGATGCTTTTCTGCTCATCATGTAAAGAGTGATTATTTGAGTTACTACAGACTTCCTGTCAGCTCAGACCAATCTGTTCATTCTCCTCTGATCTCTCTCATCAACAAGGTGTTTCAGCCTGCAGCCCTTTTTGTTTTTTTTGTTATACCATAGAGTAAAGTCTAGAGACCATGTGTGAAGATCCCAGGAAATCAGCAGTTTCTGCAATACTCAAACCAGCCCATCTGGCACTAACAATTATGGCATGCATTTTCCCCATCCGGATATTGGATGTGAACATTAACTGAAGCTCTTGACCTGTATCTCCATGATATTTTTTTTTTTCATTGCACTGCTGCCACATGATTGGCTGATTAGAAAAATGCATGAATGTGCAGGTGTACCTAATTAAGTGGATGGCGAATGTATACTTTGATACATAAGGCTGATGATTAAAAGGATATTGATTATTTGTTTGGCCCCACTCCACTCTGCTGTTAAGCACTAGACGTGCCCCAGTTAGTCCTTTAAAAAGTTGATGATACGTTCATGAAAACACAATGTTTAAACACAACTGGACAGAGAAATATACAATTATTCTCACCGTATCAGCTTCAGAATAAATGTCTCATCTATTCAGAGTCTGTGGCACTAGTCAAAAAATGTAACCGGAAGCTTCAATACTAAACAAAATATAACAAAATCTCTCTCATTTTAGTCATGAACTAATATAGGCTGCCTATAATTATTGTAGTGTTGTATGCCAAAAGAAGCCAATACAGTAATATCATTACTATCTATGGTAGACACACACACACACAAAAATCAGGTAATGGAAATTCAACCTTGTTCTCTACATAATAAGGCAGTGATCTTTAGTGTGTATCAATATGTCTAAAAACCAGGACGCACCCCTATTTCCAACCCTGCTTTTCTTCTCCCATTCACACAGACACACACACACTGCCACATTTTTCCTCCTCTCCTCCTTTGTACCACTTAGAACGCTCTAACAGGTACTGTTGTCATGGGAGCTCTCGAAAGCTCCATCCATTCTGGAGCCGTTTATTGATTGGGGATTTCCGATCTCCTCTGTCACTTAATGGCCACCTAACATCAGACAAACAGCAGCGTATCATTCTTTTCCCAGCCAGTTCCAGGGGATTTCTTGCCATCTGGAGAGTTTAAAATGCCTGTCTTCAGCATGTCACTACTTTCCCCCTCAGGCCCTGTCAGAATATAAAAAGACATTTAAAATGCCCCTAGTGTGTGCCGGATAACTCCGGCATATGTCAGTGCTTCTGCTTCCTCCATAGAACGATACAGCAATTATAATCAATCTGCTTTATTTAGTTATTATTAGCTGTTATCTTATGACTGGCAGCATGAAAGAAAGCATTGTAAGGGGAAATGATTAGACCAGATTACTTTCTTCACTCTACAGGTTCTTTTGTGCCATAAAAGCATGGCAGATCATTCAAGTTAGAACTCCGAACACAGCTTCTTGACAGCCAGCAGTCTATTATCTGTGGAAGGCCTGAATGGAACAACATTGACACGTGTTTAAAACCTCTCTGTGAGATTATCTCGTTAAAAAAATCACAAGGGAAGCCTATTCTGTGTTTATTTTGTTATGTGGCTATAGTCCTTGTAGACTTCTGTGTTCACTTTTTTTATTATTAATTGGTAAACTATTAATACTAAAATTCATGCACTTTTTTTTCTTGGATGAAGAAAGGGCCAAGACAATATGTGCAATTAAAGAAAATAAGTAAAGTTGGAGATGTTGGGTTGGTTTTGGTATCTGGTGACTGGCTTCATGTGTCTCAAAGAAAGCATTAACTCTCCCTATTTGTAAGGTAGAATTAACTAGTTGGTATGAATTGTCAATAATTAAACAAAATGTGCTCCTGAATTCAAAATAGGTGTTTCAGAGCATTTGGAACCTCTGTCTTAATGTTATGGAAACCAGTACAAAAGTATATCTGGTGTATCATCCTGTACTCAACTTGTCGTGTTTGTCCAATTAAATGCTCTCTAATTTGCTTCACAAATTATTTGCCTCACACCTCCATTTTTTCTCATATTGGTAAACCTCTGCCCATCTTTACTTCGGTAAGACTCTGCCTCTCTAAGATACTCTTTTTTATACCCAATCATGTTACTGGCCTGCTGCCAATTAACCTCCAGCTTTTTCTTTTTAGTAACACTTACTTAACAACTTACAACTTATAAGTTGTCCCTGTCCCAACTTTTTTTGAGATGTGTTGTGGCAAATTCAAAATTACCTTATTTTTTCCATAAAATTGTACTTCCTCGGTTTAAACATTTAATATGTTTTCTATGTTCTATTGTGAATAACATATGGGTTTATGAGATTTTCAAATCATTGCATTCTCTTTTTTTATTTTACACAGCATCCCAATTTTTTTTGGAATTGGGGTTGTATTATCTACACACACTTTTTCCCCATGTCTGGATTATAGAGGAAGCATGCCATTGAAAAACCACCCACTCACTCACTCACTAACTCACTCACTCACTCACTAACTCACTCACTCACTCACTCACTCTCAGTGTCCCTTTCCCCTTCAGTCTAGTTAGCAGATGGTCACAGATGGAGAATGACGCAAAGGGGACCTGAATGGCACTCATGGATCAATGTGTGGATGTGTGTGAGTGTAGCGACAACCTCCTACCTGGTCAAGGTGATCTCTCGGTTTAAGTCTAACAAATCAGCCCTTTTTCACAACCCTTTTCAACTTGCTATGATTGTGCTAGCACAAAAGAAGCATATATAGTGCCCCCTTAAAAGTCAGCAGATTCATCTGGATTACAAATGACATTTAAAGACAGTATTTTTATTGCACAACAATATGCTCTTAAAGTGAAAAATGCTGCTTGCATAATTATTCAATTCCTTCAGATTAGCACTTGGAAGAACCAACTTTTGCTTTAGGTCTGTTGGGGAACGTTCCTACTAGTTTTGCACAGATTTGCTTCAGGTTGGTTGATTGTGATTTTCAAACATTGCCACACACTCAGCTCAAACTCTCAGCTGGATTCAGATCTTGACTTTGGCCACTGTAAAACATTCACCTTTTGGTTTTTAACCACTCCTGACTTGCTTTGGTCTTGTGTTTGGGACCACTGTCTTTTGAAAAGAAGCCCAGGTTGTCAACTAGAAAAGTATCCCTAGAGTATGATGCTGCCTCTAACATATTTCACGGTAGGGATGGTGTTAAACAAGAGGCCTGGCCTGTATTAGGTTTGTGCCGTACATAAGGCTTTGAAACTTTTCTCGAACAAATATCTTGATCTTATCACACCAAAAAAACAAAAACCAAAAATAAATAAATAAATAAATAAATACCCACACCTTCACTGGGTCACTCTCATGCTTTCATATGGCTCTTCTTGAACAACAGTTTCTTTCTAGCCTCCATCCCATACAGTCCTCAATTTTACAGCGCTCTTGAAAAGGTCTTGAAAAGGCTATCTCTCAAAAGCCATGTCGATATTTATTCTCCTTTTAGCACGGGCTCTATTGCTTTCTCTTTTTGACTGCAGGCTCTCCACAGTTTGAAGTTTCTTGGTTTTGAAAACTGATTCCCAAGATATCAATGATGATTGCCTTTTAGAATGACCCAGATTAAAAGCAGCCATCTAGATGACAAGGTTAAATTCTAAGCAACTCTTGTGAGGACAAGCTACAAACACTCTGCCATCCTCAACCCCCCCACACACGATATAGTATCAGGTTCTTCTTCAGATGTGATGTAACCACAAAAGGCGAATGACATCAAACTGACGTTTCCCATGAAATCTGACCCGACAGCTCAAATTATAAATCATTATTATAATCTTACCATTGTGAATCAGGGTAAGGTAAGGAGACAGTTTTGAACACTGATTTTTTTTTGTGTGTGTGTGTACTTGCTCAATAATTGATCTTTCTTCATTTTTTTTACCAAATAAAGTTCTGTACTGCAGCTTTAACTTTATTAGAATGCTATTTAGCCTTCAATTTCACTCCTTTTCTTCAGACTGACAGACACTTCAATGAAAGTTCAACTGAGGTGGCATTTGTTCAGAAAATGGGAGCTGTTTTAATATTTCACAAGTGAATGTCTTTTACATATCTTTCATCTGTATCTCCTGGAACCTGGGGGAAAATACAAATCAGACAAATTCCAGGGGGGTTGAATACTTTTGTAAGCCACAGTATCTATTTTTAATTCAAGTAATTTGGTAAGTACTTGCCTCATCTCCATTGTTCCTGGGTCAGGCCCTGGATCCACAGTGTCCACACAAAAAAATAATTCTTTGGAAATGGACCACCACAAGACCTAAGTCTGTGTAAAGCAGCCTATATTTGCATTCTTCTTTAATAATCTCCAATAAGCTAGAACAAATATGTGTATCTAATAATCGGTGATGGCTGGTCGTGATATTTGGGATGCTAAAATCTAATATATGTACATGAGGACACAGAGGTCCAGATATCCAGTTGTCAAATTCAGTATGAAACATATGGAAACAGCATACCACATACTTTCTAGACTACTCAATCAGCAGGGATGCTTAAGGTTTGCCTACAGATTAATGAACAGTTATGTTTACCTCTGATGTGATGCTGCACTACCAGGCAACTTCTTGTTAAGAGACATTCAAACCATCTGACTTAGCTATAATATAAATGTCTGAGTTTATGTAAAAACATACAGTATGATGTAGGCTTGTTGGTTGTTTATAAAATGCAAACATAACATTGCTGGCCAAATCAGCTTGGTAATTGCAGTGAAACCTTAGCTGTTGGGTGCATGGATTTTGGAATGTATGCATTTTTAAATAATTATTGAGGAGTAGTAAGAGAGAAAAATGAGGATGAGCACATGATCAGAGAACTATAAAACTAAAATATCCATCTACCCATCCTTTTTCTGTACCGCTGTACTGCTTGTGTAGGCACAGGGTCACGGGGAGCCTGAAGTCTATCCCAGGGGACTCACGACATGAGGTGGGAGACACCCTGGACCAGGTGCCAACCCATTACAGGGCACAATCGCACAAACACTCACACACTATGGATAATTTGGAATTGCCAATCAGCCAACAACGCATGTCTTTGGACTGGGTGAGATAACTAGAGTACCCAGAGGAAACCCTCAAAGCACAGGGAGAACATGCAAACTCCACACATATAGGGCAGAGGCAGGTATCAAACCCAAATGCTGGAGAATGGAATTAATGCATAACAAAGATCAGAAATTAGCTATTGGTGAAGTAATTTCTACAATGAGGACATCACAAAAATTTTGATCCTGGTTACGATCCTGACCTGACCTGACCTGTTACTGATACACTGCATGAAGCTGCAGTTTGAGTAAGAAAGAAATCATCCCCAAAGCCTCGTAGCATTCTATGTATTTTTTTAAATGCCCACTGGTGCTGTCATCTGATGTGGATGCAAACAATACAACTTCAATATTGGTATTAATTTTCTAAGGGGGTCCCTGCTTATGATATATGTTGCTTTTATTTGCTTTACATGTTCCCATCATCACTTTATGCATTTCTGACCTGTGGTTATGTTTGTTTTGAATATCAAACAAGAGTACATTTAACCCACTTTGTAATATCCATCATATCAAACTAGCTAGCTAATGGACATTATCTCAGACAGGTAGGTAGATTTTCCTGAATAGATGATGTTATACTACTAATCCTGCCATTAACACATGGGGTTCTTCTAATTATATAATGTACAAGCCCTTAGCTACAGCTCTGGTCTAATAAAGCAGTAAAGCAGTAAAGTAGTGCATTTACTGATACACATCACTCTATAATATATAATAAACCCAACCAGGAAATCAAGCCAAAATGATTTCATTAGTGCAGAAGGGTCATTGGCAGGCAGAGAGGCATGATGTCTCCTGATGTGACGCATGGCATCCCACAGTTGCTGTCAGAAGTCAGGAGAAGGAAACCAGATGAAACCTTGCCTGCAGTCGAGACACAACAGAGTGGGTTTACTCCAATGACTGGTGATTCTGGCACAGAACATGTCCACCTGCAACCTGCCATTGCCATCTGCCTCATTTCTCATGCAAGAGGAGAACTAAATGTGGATTTTATGCAGTGGTCAAAGATTTGAATTAAGATATTTTTTTTTAAAGGGGATGGACCTGATTAGACATTATTCCACCTGCACATCATGAAGTGAACCAAATGGCCATTCATGTGATTGGCAAGTTGCCTCACTACACAAGCTGGACTGAATATCAGAGAGATAGTGATTAACTCTGTATTTTTACAAATTGTCAAATTTCTGTAAATTTTTTAATGTAATTTCTGAGTCCAATCAGTGTAGACTCATTTTCCTTCTAGAAAATGATTCTGCTTTTGTTAGACATTAATATTCATGTATTGATCCAATACTATTAGCAGATGTAATTAAGTGTCAATGCTAAGCAGAAATGGGCTGAACAGTGGCTCAAATAGTAGTGTTGTAAGTGGTGCCACCTCACAGAGTCCAGGATACCTGGTTCAATTATGAACTCTATGTGGAGTTTCTGTGCCTGTTCTCCTCGTTTTGCATGGCTTTCCTTTCTCTGGTTTTCTCCCACCTCCCAATACATGGCATGTGGACTGGATGCTCAAAATTACCTCTAGTGTATGAATGCAAAAGTTTATGGTCCCCTACTATGGACTGGTGTCCTATCCGGCACGGTGGTAGCATGCATATATACCCAGCAAAAAAAGAAACTTCTCTCACATTCAACTGCTTTTATTTACAGCAAATTTCTTAACATGTGCAGGGGCAGATTTTGTGATTTGGGGGATATAGGAATGGGGCCCTACTTTCAGTGTTTTAACATCGATATGTACATTTTTTCCAGCATATGTTATTTAGCATTAATAGCTAAATCAGGGGTGAACTGGGACCAAAAAGTGGCCCTGGACTTTCTGTCCCACAGCGGACCACCACGCCCGGCCCACTACATGCCACATAATAACACACCAGCTCATTGATGTTTGGACCAATTTTTCACACAAGTTACTAAAATAAAAATATAACACAATACAGAAACATAAATGCTATGTAAACATATTTATTTGAAGTAGCACTGAACAGATATAAAATCACATTTATAAAATAGGCAAAGAGAAACAGAAGAACAGTGTGACAAAGTAAAACAATCAAGACAGCATCTTAGCTAGTCAGGGGGCATCATGTGGGTGCAGTGTAGGAGAGCTGCACCACTCAGCTGAACATCTCCTGAATCAGGACTGAACCTTTACATTTTAACACTAACATGAATCCACAGCTGATAATTTTACCCCCAAAATACAGACCACTACTACTACGAAACTTGTTAATTATACAAGGTTCTAATTACAAGATTATGTAAAATATAAAGTGAGCATGATTGAGTCTTGTAGTACAGATGCAATGACAATAGGATTTAAGTTAAGGAGGTTTTGTATGTGTGCTAGAATAGTGCAGCGGTATATACATGTTCACTATTCCAGTGAACAGGGTTCAAGCCTCAGTTAAGCTAACCATTTTTTTTTTTTTTGAATGAGTGGGGGTATTTATAACTATAGAAAGTTCATCGGAGTAACACTGAATAAATTCCGCATGAATAACACTGACTGGAGGCCCATGCCAATTAGAAAGATTCAGGTGATGGACTATTAGCAAGTTTTGTCATTCATTCGTATAATTCCAACAATTATTAATTTTTTTCACTATTTAGCTGTTTTTTATTTTATGGATCTAATAAATTGCATGTATAAAATTATTGTGTCGTATTTCTGATTTGTAGGTTATTTGTCATTTTGTACGGCTTCTCACCATCAAATCAAAAGGGAATTGTGATTAGATGACATAATGCTTAGTAATTAAATACAAAAATGCTACTTTAAATTTTAACTCTGACAGCACGCTTTCAGTTGATGGGCACACCATTTATATTTTGGATGAGCTGTAGAGATATTCAAGACAACTACATTACATATTTTTGATAACTGCAGGTATTAATAACTGCATATCTTCACACTGACATCATGGAAATGTGATTAAAACTATTTCATTGCACATGTTTCTGTTCAAAGAGTTTCATCCAAAAACTAGTTAGGTTCATTGGTCGAACCTTAGACGTTTACTATTTCTTATATTTCAGTTAGAGCATCAGAATCATGCTAAAACAAATTATTCAATCATCTACATATTTGTCCTGGTCAGAGTCACAGTAGTCTCTCATGTCAGATGTTTTGCTAAACCATTAAGTGGCATATTTTCAAGAAGTGGGAGAAAACTGGAGAACCTGTAGGAAACCCACACAGGCCCAGGAGGAACTGTGAAACTCTGCAAAAGTGACCACAGTTCAGCAGTGAACCAACAGCCCTTGGAACATGAAGCAATAACACCACCCATTACACCAAGCTTGGAGTTTAATTAGTTTACCGTATGGATTATTAAACTAAGCAGCATTTAAGTAAGTTACTCACACACTGAAGTCTTTAAGCAAAGAAATGGGAAAGTACAAATCAGTAAAAATATGTACAAATACTAAACAATAAGTATGCTAAATAAGTATGCTTTAAAAAAAAGGTTGTAAACAAACTAGAAAGTTTGTGACACAAAGTTATACACAAAGTTAGACACAAAATTTATATGCATACATAAAAAAATAAGTACGCATACTAAAATTTTAGAGGTGGAGAAAAAAACCACAGAAGTGACCACAGCTCAGCATTGAACCTGCAACCTTTGGAACATGACGCAATAACACTACCCTTTACACCAACTTACCACTGCAGTCATTCATCAAGCATTAGGTTTTGACTATACCTTATATGTCAGTTTGAGCAGCTGAATCACGCTGAAACACTGAAGTCATCCAATTTTTCATCCTGGTCAGAATTGCACGAGCCAGCTAAAGTTTAATTAACTTACCCTATGGATTAATATACCATTTACCTAATTTGCTAATACATAGAAGTCTTTAAGCAAAGAAATATGAAATAACAAATCAGAAAAAATATGTACAAATGCTAACCGATAAGTATGCAAAATATGTATGCTATTTCAAAAGTTATACACAAATTAAGTATGGACACAAAGTTTATATGCATACTTAAAAAATAAGTATGCATACTAGAATTTTAAGTATGCATACTTATTTTTAAGTATGCATGCTTAAAATTGTAGTATGCATACTTATTTTTTAAGTATGCATACTTAAAATTGTAGTATGGATACTTATTTTTTAAGTATGCATACTTAAAATTGTAGTATGCATACTTAAAATTGTAGTATGCATACTACAATTAAAATCTACAATTTTAGAGTTGGAGAAAAAAACTACAGAAGTGACCACAGCTCAGCATTGAACCTACAACATTTGTGTCACGAGTTCCCCTTTAAGCAGTGCGCTGTGGAGCATGTGAATGCGCGTGCACGAACAGGTGCGCAAGCACCTGCTTTTTGCCTTGTTGACAATCGTGACATTTCGACACTTGCATTTGTTATGTTTCTGTCATGTCTCCTCCCTGTTCTGTCATTGGTTGTTGTTTCACGTGTGTCTGAATTGCCCTCAGCCGTCAGCCATTACAACGCTGATTATGTTTGTATATATACCGTGCGCCTCCCAGCACATCCTACCTTATCTCCGTTACTTCACGAAACGTGACAATTTGGAACATGAAGTAATAACACTACCCTTTACGCCAACTTACCACTGCAGTCATTCATCAAGCATTAGGTTTTTACTGTGCCTTATATGTCAGTTTGAGCAGCTGAATCACCTTGAATACTTAAAATTGTAGTATGCATACTTATTTTTTTAACTATGCATACTTAAAATTGTAGTATGCATACTTATTTAAGTATGCATACTTAAAAAATAAGTATGCATACTACAATTTTAAGTATGCATACTTAAAAAATAAGTATGCATACTACAATTTTAAGCATGCATACTTAAAAAATAAGTATGCATACTACAATTTTAAGTATGCATACTACAATTTTAAGTATACATACTTACAAAATAAGTATGCATACTACAATTTTAAGTATGCATACTTAAAATTGGAGTATGCATACTTATTTATTAAGTATGCATGCTTAAAATTGTAGTATGCATACTTAAAATTGTAGTATGCATACTTATTTTTTAACTATGCATACTTAAAATTGTAGTATGCATACTTATTTTTTAACTGCATACTTAAAATTGTAGTATGCATACTTAAAATTGGAGTATGCATACTAATTTTTTAAGTATGCATACTTAAAATTCTAGTATGCATACTTATTTTTAACTATGCATACTTAAAATTGTAGTATGCATACTTATTTTTTTAACTATGCATACTTAAAATTGTAGTATGCATACTTATTTAAGTATGCATACTTAAAAAATAAGTATGCATACTACAATTTTAAGTATGCATACTTAAAATTGGAGTATGCATACTTATTTATTAAGTATGCATGCTTAAAATTGTAGTATGCATACTTAAAATTGTAGTATGCATACTTATTTTTTAACTATGCATACTTAAAATTGTAGTATGCATACTTATTTTTTAACTGCATACTTAAAATTCTAGTATGCATACTTAAAATTCTAGTATGCATACTTATTTATTAAGTATTCATACTAGAATTTTAAATATTTATGCCAAAATGTAACTATACATACTTGAAAATAAGTGTGCAAAATGAATATTGTAGCAAAATTCAGTATGTTTTTATGTTTTTGTTTTTATTTGTACTTTGTGAAAGTACAAATCAGTAAAAACATGTAGAAATACTAAACAATAAGTATGCTAAATAAGTATGCTTTAAAAAAAGGTTGTACACAAATTGTGAAAATTGGAAAATTTGTGACACAAAGTTAGACACAAAGTTTATATGCATACGTAAAAAAATAAGTATGCATACTAAAATTTTAGAGGTGGAGAAAAAAACTACAGAAGTGACCACAGTTCAGCACTGAACCTGCAACCTTTGGAACATGACGTAATAACACTGCCCATTACACCAACTTACCACTGCAGTCATTCCACAGGCATTAGGTTTTTACTATACCTTATAGGGATGCACCAAAATGAAAATTCTTGGCCGAAGCCGAAACCGAATATAATGATAAACCTGCCCAAAAGCCGAAGGTCGAATAAGTTTTTTCGCATTTTTTCCATTTATTTTGCCATTTTTTTTCACCATTGCATAAATTAAATATTCAAAATGTGTTTTTTACTATTTCGTCTTGCTTTTCAAAGAAAAAAATCAATTACAAACTACAATTTCAAATTATTTATTTAACACTGAACATTTTTTTTTTCATTCCAGCAGGCATAGGCTACCAACAAGGCACAATATAACTTTAAATAAATAAATGAGTAAAATAAAAAATATTTTTACGTGGTCATCTTTGAGCCCCCTTTGAATAGCCTATGTTAGGCCTATAACTGACTGCTGAAAGAATGTAACACTCTGTAGCCTACAACAAAAAAGTGCATTAAAAAGTGCATTGACAAGAGTGCAAAAAATGGTTCTATTCGGTTCTATACGGCTGATTATATTGGGGATATATACCGCTCACGTCCCGGTACACCTCGCGGAGTATTATAGTAGATATAGGATTTGTCTGCCTGCCCTTAAATAAATACGTCTTTACCTGCTTCTGTACTCTACTCCCTTATGTCTCGCGACGTGACTGAAACAAAACAAACGGACAGTAAACATCCGAAGAGCACGTAGCTCGTGCATGCATGCGCCCCCTCATCGAGGTCGTGACATTTGCACGTCTCACTCTGATTGCTAGGCTATTTGGTCGCGTCATCAAACACGTCAATGTTTGCTCAGATTTATTCGGCCTTTTCACTTATTCGGCTGAAAACCAAAAGTGCTTTTTTTTGCTATTTTCGGCCAAATCTTTTCGGTTGCCGAACATTTGGTGCATCCCTAATACCTTATATGTCAGTTTGAGCATCTGAATCATGCTTAAAATAATACTTAAAATTGTAGTATGCATTCTTAAAATTGTAGTATGCATACTTATTTTTTAAGTATGCATACTTAACATTGTAGAATGCATACTTATTTTTTAAGTATGCATACTTAAAATTGTAGTATGCATACTTATTTTTTAAATATTCATACTAGAATTTTAAATATTCATGACAAAATGTACATACATACTTGAAAATAAGTTTGCAAAATAAATATTGTCACAAAATCCAGTATGTTTTTATTTCAAAACATTTCATCGATGTCTATAACTCTTAGGGATAAAAGTAATATTTAGGACATGGGGAAGCTCTACTTCTTTCTTGGCTGCCAAGAATGTGGGGAACAGTACTGTAAACTGCATGTTTTAATATCTGCATATCTTCACACTGACATCATGGAAATGTGATTAAAACTATTTCATTGCACATGTTTCTGTTCCAAGAGTATCATCCAAAAACTAGTTATTGGTTAGGTTCATTGGTCGAACCTTAGACATTTACTATTTATTATATTTCAGTTAGAGCATTAGAATCATGCTGAAAAAAAAAATCAGTAAAAATATGTAGAAATACTAAACAATAAGTATGCTAAATAAGTATGCTTTAAAAAAAAAAGGTTGTACACAAACTAAGTATAGACACAAAGTTTATATGTACACCTAATAAATAAGTATGCTTACTAAAACTTTAGAGGTGGAGAAAACACTATAGAATTAACCACAGCTCAGCATTGAACCTGCAACCCTTGGAACATGAAGTAATAACACTACCCATTACACAAACTTACCACTGCAGTCACTCATCAAGATTTAGGTTTTTACTCTTCCTTATATGCCAGGTTGAGCATCTGAATCACACTGAAACACTTAATTCATCCTCGTCAGACTTGCAGGAGCCAGCTAAAGTTTAACTAGCTTACCCTATGGATTAATGTACTAAGCAACATTTGCCTAATTTACTGATACATAGAAGTCTTTAAGCAAAGAAATATGAAAGTATAAATCAGCAAAAATATGTACAAATACTAGACAATAAGTATGCAAAATATGTATGCTTTTTTTTGTTGTTCACAAATTAAGTGTGGACAGAATGTTTAAATGCATACTTTAAAAACAAGTATGCATATTAGAATTTTAAGTACGCATGCCAAAATTTAAACATACATACTTAAAAATAAGTTTGCAAAATAAATACAGTAAGTCACTGTATGGTACAGTAGGACAGCAGCTTATTAAAACATTCTTCTTTTTTTCTAAATTATGATAATATTTAAACATATTTATTTGAAGTAGCACTAAACATTAATCTACATCTGAATGGCACACTATCATCATGTGACATTAAACTCACATATGATCATGTCTGCAGAGTTCAGATTCATTTGGAGAGAGAGAGAGAGAGAGCGAGAGAGAGAGAGAGAGAGAAAAAATGAACCCTGCTGCCTATCCCGGCCTCGCTGTTCTTGCCTGCAGAACTACAACTTGCCTTCACGCAAAAGGCAAAATCTGTTAATTAAAACACTTCACAGGGGTTGATAAAAAAACGTTCTGCTTTCCTTCCACTTACACCTTTTCCACCAATGCTGGAAAAATTATAATTATAATTTTATATATATATATATATATATATATATATATATATATATATATATATATATATATTAAGATATTTTTATTGAACAAGATGTGGAGTAGCATACTGCTTTCCAATTGCAAATAGGGTTGTACTTTGTTACATGTTATAGTTTCACTACCTCAATTTAATATCTTGTGGGTTCATTAAGCTGTGTGCACAATTAATTTTCAGTGCACAATATAAAAAGCTAAATAATAATGTGCAATATCACATGCCTTATGATGTTATAATGATAGTTGAATAATGGCCATTGCGGTAATAATTACTAAATTACTAAAAACCTAGCACTACTCATAATGCAACATACTGGCAATATACTGGAGTCCTATTAGATGTTTATTTCAATATGTTCCTCTCATTCATTTATTATTATCATTGCTTTTTAATTGTCTCTCATTTTTATTGTCTATTGCTTTTTATCTTACATCATATTACATTTGACAGCAAAAAAGCTCTGTGCTTTTTCAGTCTGCCAGTTCAATCCCCTGAATATCTTTGAGCTTAAGCAAGTGCTTGGTTTTAAAGACAGTGATCTCGATACTATTGGAAAAAATCTGATCTTTCTCTACACAAGAAAAATCTGGTAACTGCATGAAGGTAATTTGCATAACCTGAATAACACACCCACAAAAATTTCATTAAGGAGCTGCATAACCCAACTATGAATATTAGACTTGGGCATAATGCGTTACAAAGTACTGTATTCTAATGACTTTTTCTGATAATGCAGTAATGCATTTTAAATATATGTAATTTTATTACATTTACTGATGTCAATGAATTTATGTTACTTGTGTTACAAATTTATTGTTAAGAAAACAATATTAGGTAAATAGTATATACAGTATCTCACAAAAGTGAGTACACCCCTCACGTTTTTGTAAATATTTGATTATATCTTTTCATGCGACAACACTGAAGAAATGACACTTTGCTACAATGTAAAGTAGTGAGTGTACAGCTTGTGTAACAGTGTAAATTTGCTGTCCCCTCAAAATAACTCAACACATAGCCATTAATGTCTAAACTGCTGGCAACAAAAGTGAGTACACCCCTAAGTGAAAATGTCCAAATTGGGCCCAATTAGCCATTTTCCCTCCCCGGTGTCATGTGACTTGTTAGTGTTACAAGGTCTCAGGTGTGAATGGGGAGCAGGTGTGTTAAATTTGGTGTCATCGCTCTCACACTCCCTCATACTGGTCACTGGAAATTCAACATGGCACCTCATGGCAAAGAACTCTCTGAGGATCTGAAAAAAAGAACTATTGCTCTACATAAAGATGGCCTAGGCTATAAGAAGATTGCCAAGACCCTGACACTGAGCTGCAGCATGGTGGCTAAGACCATACAGCGGTTTAACAGGACAAGTTCCATTCAGAATAGACCTCGCCATGGTTGACCAAAGAAGTTGAGTGCACATGCTCAGCGTCATATCCAGGGGTTGTCTTTGGGAAATAGACGTATGAGTGCTGCCAGCATTGCTGCAGAGGTTGAAGGGGTGGGGGGTCAGCCTGTCAGTGCTCAGACCATACGCCGCACACTGCATCAAATTGGTCTGCATGGCTGTCGTCCCAGAAGGAAGCCTCTTCTAAAGATGATGCACAAGAAAGCCCACAAACAGTTTGCTGAAGACAAGTACACTAAGGACATGGATTACTGGAACCATGTCCTGTGGTCTGATGAGACCAAGATAAACTTATTTGGTTCAGATAATGTCAAGCTTGTGTCACCAGAAAACCAGGTGACGAGTACAAAGACAAGTGTGTCTTGCTTACAGTCAAGCATGGTGGTGGGAGTGTCATGGTCTGGGGCTGCATGAGTGCTGCCGGCACTGGGGAGCTACAGTTCATTGAGGGAACCATGAATGCCAACATGTACTGTGACATACTGTAGCAGAGCATGATCAGTATGCAGTATTCCAGCATGATAATGACCCCAAACACACCTCCAAGACGACCACTGCCTTGCTAAAGAACCTGTGGGTGAAGGTGATGGACTGGCCGAGCATGTCTCCAGACCTAAATCCTATTAAGCATCTGTGGGGCATCCTCAAACGGAAGGTGGAGGAGCACAAGGTCTCTAACATCCACCGGCTCCGTGATGTCGTCATGGAGGAGTGGAAGAGGACTCCAGTGGCAACCTGTGAAGCTCTGGTGAACTCCATGCCCAAGAGGGTTAAGGCAGTGCTGGAAAATAATGGTGGCCACACAAAATATTGACACTTTGGGCCCAATTTGGACATTTTCACTTAAGGGTGTACTCACTATTGTTGCCAGTGGTTTAGACATTAATGGCTGTGTGTTGAGTTATTTTGAGGGGACAGCAAATTTACACTGTTACGCAAGCTGTACACTCACTACTTTACATTGTAGCAAAGTGACATTTCTTCAGTGTTGTCACATGAAAAGATATAATCAAATATTTACAAAAATGTGAGGGGTGTACTCACTTTTGTGAGATACTGTAAATTAAAAAAAAATTTTAATTCACATGTTAGAAAAATGGTTTATAAATGTATGTATTCATACTTATTTGACTCAAAAAGGATGTTATTAGAATAATAAGAAAAACCAATACAACACCCTTCAGTCTCACTATAACAGTCTATTTTGCAATTAAAATCATGATAATTCTGAATCATGAATCTGGTTTTGAGTCAAATAAGTATGAGACAAGTTTTATGATAAATCCAACTTTTTCTGATCATGTCATACATTGATGCTCGCTAAAATTACTGAAAGAACTCTGAGTTTCATTTAGTAGTGTATTTGTGTAGGTTTGATAGGTTTTGAATGTAACTTGAAAGTAAAGTAATTAGTAATCTGATTACTTTTTACATGCAGTAATCAGTAATCACATTACAATTTTAAAAGTAGTAATTAATAATCTGTAGTGTATGACATTTTCTGAGTAACGTACCCAACACTGCTGAATATGTATAACCTTCCTTGCTTTATGCTTTATTGACTTATTTTTTAACTCAAGTCACCAACTATTAAACCACCAACTATATAAGCAGTGTGTATACTATCTTATATACTGAGCTGACAGAGTAACTGTATAGGAAAGTGTTTGTTTTTTTAATTTGTTTTTGTAACTTGGATTCTATAGCTGGATTTACAATCTCCTTTATTGAGCTTCATCAGAGCTCTCAGTCTCATGTGTACAACATAGCCTGATTTTCACTAATGATCACTCCTCCTTCAAAAACATAGTGGATTAATTAGTGAGATCAGGTTTTGTAGTGCAAGAGCAGAGCAAATCCCTGTACACATGACAACCTACGATGCATAAGAAGTAGCCATGGTACACAAGATAAACAAGGAGGTATGTGCAATTATAAGTGATGAATTGCTGCCGATGTGTGCGGTACCAAGCCACCTTTTGTGTGGAGTCAGTAGCCTATTTGTTATCACGCATGTTTGGACACCAGGTGTCAGATAGTCAATGTGATGTCAGACAGGAGGCCTCCCTGTCTGAACTGCAAATGTGTGTTTATCAGGAGGATGAAGCCGCGGACATGGCGCTGACTGACAGTAAAGGACGACGAATAATGTGCACACAGAGTGATGGATTGCAATGTCATCTGGGGCAGATCGTGGTCTAAGTCTGGCTTGTCAGAAAATACGCTGCATCATCTCATTCTGTTCATTGAAGAGAGTTAACTAGGATGAAATGATGTGTCTGTGTGAGGGAAAAGGGAAATTGAGAGCGAGAGAAATGATGGAATGCAATAGGAAATATCTCTGCTAGCATGTTATTTGCCCAAATGGAGCGTGGTAGCACTGTTCCAGCTTTTTAACCATTACCAATATTTCTTCACACCAAGAGTGAATCTGACAGTCTCTGCAAAAATTCTTAACTGTGTTCATATACAGTACAGTCTCAGAAAAAAAGGGCACTAAACCATGGCTTGAAGGTACAAAGGCTTGCCACTGAGCAGGTGACCTCTAGGGTACCTTTAGTTATAAGGTACATACCTTCATTACCTAATAAGATACCTCATAACATAATAAGATCTTTAACAGCACTGTTGTACATTTACATTGTTTGTACCTGGGGGAACCAAAATGTTTTTCTACAGTACTTGGTACATGACACAGTGGACTGCTACCATATCCTCATTAAATTCTCCTCCTACACCATTTCCCTTTGGAATAATCATCACCATCTTAACAGCCATTGATTTCTTTACCCTCAGCTACATGGAAATTCATAAGATAAGCCCTTAGAGGACTGAGCGATTGAAGTAATGTAATTGTATAGTTTTGTAGCAGAACTTGCCCAGAAGGTTATACAAATTAATGTAATTCACTTTCCAAAATAGAAAAAAGACATGTGAGATGGTACAGCAGGAAGAGTTGCCACCTCACGGTTACAGGAGCTTTACTTTGACCCTGAGCTCAGATTACTGTCTTGCTGTGTCCATGTGGGTTTCCTCCAGGTTCTCCAGTTTCCTCCCACCTTCCTCCCAGTTTCCTTCTACCTTTCACCCACTGTTTCTCGGATCAGCTCTGGCTCCTCTATGATCCTGACCTGCGCTGGTATTCATATGGATGTAACTTTAACATGTCCAACCTACCTAAACATTGTTGCAGATGACTGAACAAGTACACCCCTTCATGGTAATGGTATTCCCTAATGGCAGCGGCCTCTTTCAGCAGGATAATGCACCCTGCCACACTGCAAAAATTGCTCAGAAATGGTTTGAGGAACATGACAGAGTTCAAGGTGTTCACTTGGCCTCCAAATTCACTAGATCTCAACCAGATTGAGCATCTGTGGGATGTGCTAGACAAACAAGTCCAATCTATGGAGGACCCACCTGACAATGTACAGGACTTAAAGGATCTGCTGCTAAGGTCTTGGTGCTAGATACCACAGCACACCTTCAGAGGTCTTGTGTAGTCCATGCCTCAATGGGTCAGAGCTGTTTTGGTGGCACAAAAAGGGGACCCACACAATATTAGGCAGGTGGTTTTAATGTTATGGCTCATCGGTGTATATTTAATATTCAATTCAATTCAATTCAGTTTTATTTATATAGCACTTTTAACAATGGACATGGTCACAAAGAAGCTTTATAGAAACCTGAATATAGATTTAGATTACTAATTAGAAAGCCAAAGGCAAGAGAAAAACTCCATGAAATTAGATAAAGAAGAAACCTTCGCTTTGTGTTGAACAATTATTCAAATAAAAAAATAAAATAAAATTGAGTTTACATGAGGCATTTACCAGAAAATGAATGCCAACATGTTATAAGATGTCCAGAAAATGGCGGTGGGTTCCATTAACATCTGCAAAGGGAAAATAATTTTTTATTTATTTTTTTTTTTGTTTAACCAATTTCTCCCACTACATTACACTAAACATAGCTTAACTTAGCTTATTGGGACCATGACACTGACAAGGGCTATTTTGGAAAAAGAAATCGCTCAAATTATATGGAAAAATTCAAGGACCTTTAATGCATCACAGACAGCAATGTGTACTAAACAAAGTATGCTAGTGAGGTTAAAAAACCTAGCTAGACTAGTTGACTAGCTAATTAGATATTTCAAAAGAAACAGGCTGTGCAAATAGCAACCAAATCTGCTTCAACCATAAATGGGGTGTCAGGAGCTCTGTAGATCTACGTTCAGTAGATCTGCACCACTAAAGAATTTTAACACGCCCAATTTAACAGAAGTCATTTCCAGTTTGGTGTGTGATAAGGGAAGTAAAAATTATCTGTAGAAAATCCAAGACTTGAGTTTAGCACTCCTGAAATATACCATTCTTGCTGCCAAGGGTAAGAGCATTTTGATTTAAAAGTCCACACCCATTGTGCTGGAAGTGGATACTCGTGTGACATAACTGATTCACACCTCTGCATAATGATGGGATATTGAACAAGGGCATGATAAAACAGTAAAAAATGTTTCTGTGTCTCTCTCTCTGATTATTTTATATAGAACAAAATGGAGTGGCGCATTCCCTTGGGAATTAGATGCAGCTTGTAATATGCATGTGGCGTCCTTTGATGCTAAACCAGAAAAAGAGCAAAATCGATGCACCAGCAAGCAGGTTATATCCATTTATTCCCTGAGTGGAGCTAACAAATTAAATTCAGCTTCTGTTTTCATTTAGAATAACCCTTTTATTGTAAAGTGGAGCAGGGGAGTCATGGCGGTTAGTCACAGTCCATTCACAGCAATTACGGTACAAGCTCTACAGTTTGTTTTAAAAGGCTGCGGTAAAAATATACACATTATGCGAAAGGCTGCATTATCTGTATATACACTATAAGTAAAAATGGTACTTCATGGGTTATTTCCATAATTATGGGCTCTTTTTCCTGCAGTGTGTCTTTACACATACACTGGTTCCTTGTGGAAATGTTTTAGAAACTCTAATGATGTTCTCCCTGATTAATTAATTTATTTATTTTTTAAATTCAGTTTGGTATGACCAGCTACAAAACACAGTCCAAGATTGTCAAACTGGTAGACCATAGAAAAAGAAACCAAGTTGTTTTTAGGAACACACAACAGTAAGGCAATTAGAAAATCCTTTTTTATTAGGTTAGAAAAGAAACAAGGGATATTTTATATTTTATAAATAATTTAGCAGTGTAAAGATGGTCTACCAGTTTAACCAGTTTGGCCTGTGTTTTACCCCCCTTAGTCAGATTAATAGTATTTTTCCCTCAAGGCTGGCTGTTGTATTGTGATGGTAAAACTAAAATTAGAATCTTAATCTTAATCCTTTAACTCCACACAAATTGGCTAATCTCTGGGTCTCAGTTCCACTAGCCCAAGTAAAGCTCAGCTCTACCAGTGGTGTGGTAATACACATGAAAATAAAGGACAGTGATGTTTTTGTAAAAGCTCATCTGTACTGGATGGCACTCACTGAGGCGTAGAAAGAGCCGAGACAGAGCTCATCATTCACTTCCAAAAAACTCCAGTCTGATATTCACTGACAGACACAATGGACTGCATGTGAATCTTATGAAAGTGGAATAGTGAGTCCCAGGAGGGCATGGAGTGGCTGAAAAAGAATTTAACAAGGGCTATGTTTGAAATTCAGCCCCTTTTACAGATAATGACAGATTTTTCCTGAAAGTAATCATTCAACAGCTGTTTTCCTGTATTTCAGTTTCATTTCTTTTTGTTCTCTTTCTACTCCTTGTTATACATTGAATCAAAATGGGTTTTTTATAGTGAAGACATAGAAAAGATAGAAAATTGAGCGTATATATATATATATATATATATATATATATATATATATATATATATATATATATATATATATACAGAGTTGTGCCCAAACGTTTGAATACCCCTTGGAGAATCTGCTAAATCTTGACACTGATAACAAAATAAGAATCCCATGTTTCCAGAGTTAAGAATTACATAGTTAAAGGAACTTTAAGTAAATTCAAGGATAACACTGTTTTAATTGACACATAAATTCATCTTCAACATTACACATCCTGTGAAGGCCTAGACTCAGTTGCATGCGTATATAGTTATGGTATTCTGCAGCATATCTGCAGAGTGTCACAGTACCACATACATCTGTGGAAAGTGACTATCCTAGGAATACCACTAATCAAAATGAACACCTCCCACCAGGAACACTCCATCTGCAAGGCCACCAGCATTGTGGATGACCTCCTTACCCCTCTCATAGACTCTTTGCCCTCCTGCCATGTGGCAGAAGTTACGGGAGCATCTGTGCCACCAGCACCAGACTCCAAAACACCTTGTCCCCTGAGGCAGTTCGACTACTCAACACACTCCTGCACCTGGACTGATCACCTTGACTAGTCAAGACCAAAAATATAAAACAATATCTCACCCTAAAATTATGACAATATCTAATGGACTTTATTATACCAACAGAGACAATGCACTCATCTCACACTGCTGTATATTTGCATTACCCTGTAGTATGTAGTCCTGCATAATATGCTACTGTATTGAGTGTAACACAAAGGTCCTGTAGTAATGACATTTTGTTGTATACAAGTTATAATGTGCAATGATGTACCACGTATAATGACATTCGATGTATATAAGTTATACAGAGAAATGGCAAGAAAAAATCCAATTGAATTGACTTGAATTAGTGGATCATTCTCACCACATTAGTGACACTGACATAATAGTGGACGAGTATAGCTTATCAATAGCTCGACAATGAAGCTGTTAAGGATGAGCAATGTATTACATTTAAGGTCTCAATGATGGCATAAAAGAAATTATGTGAGGTAAAGTATCACACACACACACACACACAGAGAGAGAGAGAAAGAGAGAGAGAGAGAGAGAGAGAGAGAGAGAGAGGGAGAAGAGAGAGAGAGAGACTGAGTGAGATATTTAGCTGCATTCCAGCTGTCAATAATGCTCTCCTGACTTCATGCTGTGTTACCTAGAATTACCAGAACAGCTGTAACCCTTTCATTTCAACCAAAAAACACAATGTGTGCTTAGTCTGTCTACTTTTTGTTTCCCCTCCAAAGGCATTTTTGGCCAAAAATATATAATAAAGTAAATAATTCACCTTGGCCATGTGCAGTAAACCTACAACTGTATTTACTGTAATGCGTGCCTTGCTGTTGATTACTGATGATGATGTGTTATGGATGTCTTGCAAAGTGGACCCTAATGCACACTGAAAATCGTTCACTCTAATCAACTGATATGACTGTCACTGACATTGGCAAGCAAAAAAAAAAAAAAAATCAGCCGTAGCTTTGCTTATTTATACCACTTTGTGTAAAGAACTGTATTTTTTTTTTTATTAAAACCATTGTTGGTGCTATTGTGCTTGGTTCCACAAAAGTCCAAAACAATCTTCTTTAGGACACTTATTGACAGCTGATAATCTGTAAATACCAAAAAAATGTACATTGTCTTATTTTTACTCTTGGAAATGACAGTGCAACTTCGCCCTGCTAGCCCATTTATACCAGCAACCCCTGTGCACTGCTATGACTGTATTGTACACAGCATTATTTCTGGGGATTTTTATCACTCAGTGTTACTGATGGGTTAAGAATTAGTCCATCGACCCAAAATCTCCAGCAGTCCTGTGAACAGAAACAGTCACAGATGTAGGGCTTGAGGAGAATCAACACTGACTTTGCATAGAGTAAGTACCATATAAGACATATTTGCAGAGTGCATCATGGTATGACACAGAGATGATGATAGACAGAGAAAAAAAAAAGAGAGGCATGTATGAGAGAGGCAGAAAGAAAAGAGAAACAGAAGGCCTTAAGTGTTGCCAGTAGTAGGAGTCGATCCAGAGTCAAGGTCAGTTATTCTCATACACGTCCTCTGACTTATATCACATCTGTCCACTCTACTGCCCATCTGTAATTAATCTTAATAGCCAGTCCTTTATTTAATTCTCATTTACCGGTCAGTGAGAGTCACCAATAGTGACTAACTACAAAGTTAAACGTTGTGTTATTTGTAATGGGAAACTATTAAACTCGAGGTATGATTGCATTTGATGTTGCCCAGCTGTTCAGATTCTGATTAATGTTCTATAAAAATCCCAGTCAGCTACGCCAAAAACAGGTACTTACCAATGAATGCAATCAGAATCCTCATCATGGCCCTGAGTGTAGATATGTCCACTTCCTTTCTTTCTCTAACTGAAAGAGGCAGAGAAAGCTTGAGAGAAGCTCTAAGAAATTATTGCACATCTTTCTTAAGTAAATAGTAAGTTTAGCACCAGTTCTTTCAGTTATGATGACAGTCTCTAAGGAACTAACCTAATCTCTGAGCAAACACAAAACCACAATACAAATAACTCCTGAAAAAACTTTTATTTGTTTACTTAAAAGGTATAGTTTGCTGTTTTAGTAGTTACAGTCTTTAAAATGAACCCCGACTATGAAGACTTGTAAGCCTTAACATGCAATAATTGCCCTTTCCTACTAAAATACATCATTACTTTAAAAATCCTTAATATTTAATACATATTATAACCTTACATAATTTTAGCCATTACGTGACATGCGCCATGCACTCTGAGTCGATGACGTAAAATGGTTGCACTTGAGTACTCAAAAGAATTAGCAACTAGCCCCCGCAGGAGGAAAAGAACGCCACACTATGCTGCTTTTGGCTGTAATTTTCTAGTTATTGTGTTCTGTGATACAGGGGATACCTGTAGATATAATCAAACCCGTTAGCATCTTGTTAGTGCGTTTTTTCTGCATATTCACATAACGTAAAGCTCCTGTAAAATTAGCCTAAAACGCCTAGCCAAGGCGTACCTAAAGTAAAATTAAAGCTGTTCTTGAACCATTTGGAGTACATGCATGGTTTTGGTCTCTACTGAAAGGTGGACTAAATATTTTTTTTACATAATTGGATTGTTTGGACCTTTACCAGTGTAACAAGACAGAATTTTATGGATCAGTGGATTAGTATGAGGCTTCATATGAGGTGAGTTGCCTCTGTTTTGTAAGTGTTTGTTTGTATATCGGTGGTCTGACTGAGACATTGATTGTAGCTGCTGTTGTGATTGTATCTCAAAACGGTTTATATCAATCGAATCATGAGAATTGTAGCTTTCCAAATATATGAGTACTTTCGTACACACAACAGCTGTATAGATAGCATAGATTTGCTCATAACATGGTGACACTGCACTGGCTGTCGGAATTTTAACAGGATAAAGTATACAACTGCGAGATGGCTGATAATCTCTAAAATGATTGATATTAGAATACGTTTCATCATAAAAGATAGTTTAATCCATATGCTTACTACAACAAATGTTCTCGGTTGGCATAGATGTGCAGTTGTTACACAGACACCATCGATTTTGCCCCGCAGCAACAGCGGCCTACGAGTGCAAGGATTTTTATTATTGTTTTTAAAAACTGACATCTAGAGTGTTTTTGTATAGCCGATTTATATAGCGGATGTCAGCGTTAATCTAATAAGCCATACAAGATTTCATAGTCGGGGTTCCCTTTAAAAAGGGGATAGGAAAGGGGCTTTTTAGCAGTGTTCTAGTAACAAAAGTATTGTAGGACTTTGCAAAGAAAGTTGAGGTTTGTCTAGGAGTTGTATTTGAACCAAGTCCCCAATTACAAAAGTCCAACAGCCATTTGGATATATGACTTACATATTGAAATACATATATCCTTGCACCAGATACTCATTCATCATTCATTCATCCTCAGTAGCTGCTTAATGCTGGGAAGGACCACAGTGGATGTGAGCATATCCTAAGAATGCTGGGCAAGAGGTGGGAATAAACCCTGGATGGCACACCAATTTATCACAGGGCACATGCATTCACACACTCATTCACAATAAAGGGCAATTAATTGTCTCCCGTTCACCAACTGGCTCCACACAGGAATGGGCTTGATACAAGAGTTTATACAGCAAATGCACCCAATGGATGAACCAGAGCTTCATCCTTTCACAGCTGTAATGAACTGATCTGGCCCTTGTAGTCTCTGCATGCACCGGACTGACTGCAATATGTGTTGGGAAGAAATCACTCCAGACAGACTGAGTATGAGGTGAATATGAAAGCTTATGAGGTTCAGAAATTCAGGCTGTGTACGCTGAAGGTTGAACAGTGCTGTGGACAGAGTTTAAACTAATGCATGCTGGGGAAAAGACTATGTGAAGGTCTGAGAGGGGGGTATGTGAAGATATGTGCAAGAGAACCATGAGAGGAAGAGAATACTTGAATGATTCAGGAAGCCCGAAGTGGATAGGAGTCATGGCATTGGGGTTTACACTGGAATTTTAGTCTGAGTCTTTAGCTCAAGTGAAACTAATGGCACAGATGAATTAGTGTTCTGGGGACATAAACTAATTGGTCCAAAGCCTTCTGTTTAATCCAGATTTCAAAACATATTTTCATTTCAAAAACATTTTCATTTTAAAAACTAAAAACAGAAGACAGTGATTTTGAATCCCAACCATGCCACAGCCATCCACTGCCAAGAACCAAGGGTACAAAATTGGCTATGCTGTTTGGGTGGGAGTGATTACATACTCTCTTTGTCTTGTCAATCTCAGTAACACTAGGCAATCAAGGGCACCTGTGAGATCATGCATGCAGAAAAGGGTAGATAGCATTTTCCTCCAGGTGTGTAATGAAGCCTTGTAATGTTCAAAGATGATTTCAAAGACGACTTCAGTCTAGCCGGGTGCAGTATATCCATCTCCATTTTTCTTGTGTCACATCAAAACAAGTTTGTGCTGATTTCCTCAAAATTAGGCCTTTGAGGTTCTTAAATTGGCTTATCCATCCGTCCATCCATCCATCACTTATCCTACACAGGGTCGTGGGATGCCTGGAGCCTATCCCAAGGACCTCGGGGCATGAGGCGGGGGACAACCTGGATGGGGTGCCAATCCATTGCAGGCCACAATCGTGTACGGACTCACACCATGGACTATTTGGAAATGCTAATCAACATAAAACACATGTCTTTGGACATGGGAGAAAACTGGAGTGCCCACAGGAAACCTCTGAAGCATGGGGAGAACATGCAAACTTCACGCACACAGACCAGAGTCAGGACTCGAACCCCCAACGCTTTAAGTGCGACGCAAACGTGCTAACCACTAAGGCACCATGCCCCCTGGCTTAACCACTGATTGGTATACCGATCTATTAACTAATAAACTGGCAACACAGACTAAGCTTTGACTTAAACTTGTTGTCTTTATGATACCATATTGGTGTCTGTTTGGCAAGTGCAAAAATAACATCAGTGATATTCTGAATTGAAAGGGGGCACAGTGGTTTAACGGTTAGCCTAGCACCTATGAGGTGGGGAGTTCAAATCCTGCTTCCGCCCTATGTGCATGGAGTCTGCATGTTCTCCCTGTGCTTCGGGGTTTCCTCTGGGTACTCTGGTTTCCTCCCTCATTCCAAAGACATGCAGTGTAGGCTGATTGGCATTTCCAAATTGCCCATAGTGTGTGATTGTGCCCTGACTTCCCTCGGATAGGCTCCAGGCTTCCCTATGACCCCACGTAGCATAAGCGGTAGGGAAAATGAAAAGATGCATATTCTGAATCAAAAGACAAAATCTGTTGAACTGAAATCTATAGGCTATGTACTCTTTGCCCAGCTTAAGCTTTCCCCTAGGTGACCCTTGCGTCATCACTTTTTCAAGCTTTTTGAGAAGAGCATAGCATAGAAAGAGGGATTTGTGTAACAGCCCCAGTTACATCAGCTAGATCCTTCAAAGCGAACCAAACCCCTCACACCTGTGTGCATTACACGCATGAAACACGAATGAATGTCAGTGAGAAGAGAAAGCATGGAAGAGAGCAATAGCTTGCTGATGAGGAGAAGGAGAAGGAGGTCGGGGAGTAATTATCCAGGTCATGCAGATCATCAGTTCTTTGAGACAATAAACAATAAAACAATATCAAAACATTCGCATCCTCAAAGCCACCAGCATTGTGGATGACCCCACACACCCCTCACACAAACTCTTCACCCTCCTGCCGTCTGGAAAATATCGAAGCATTCGGGCCCTCACAGCCAGACTGTGTAACAACTTCTTCCCCCAAGCCATCAGATGCCTAAATACTCAGAGACTGGACTGACACACACCCACGCGCACACCCTGAACTAAACACCATCCCACTCCCATTGCAATATTTGCAAATTACTGTATTGACTGTATTGCATTTTTTTTCTGCTACTGTATTTATGAAAATATCATCTTTAATTTCCTGTCACTATTATACACTTTACCTGTGTAACTGCTATGTCCATTTGGCATAAGCTTATCTACTAAGTCTACTATAGCGTGTAATGTTTACATTCACAGCATTTTTTAAATTATATTGTTACTCTTTTGCACCTATTTATTTGCACTACTTGTTATATCAGACATTTCCACACTAGAACTGTGAACTGGTCGGCGCTACACTGTCACTGTGCCTATTGTCCTGTTTTAGTAGTTACTGTACAGTCTTGTGTTGTTTGCATATAAAAATGTGTAGGTTTTATTTAGTTCTGTGTCATCTCATGTGGTTAGTATGTTTTATGTAGCACCATGGTCCTGGAGTAACGTTGTTTCGTTTCACTGTACCAGCTGAATATGGTTGAAATGACAATAAAAACCACCTGATTTGACAAAATCAACAATAAAAACAGAAATACACAATTTCCAATGTAATTCAACCCAGAGCTCAATAGCTTTAACCATTAGAGTTGCTCTATTGAATGCTAATAGACTGTGCTGCCGATGTATTTAGTGTCACGTTTACTCAGAATATCTCTCACTGTCTGTCTCTCTCTCTCTTTCTCATAGCTGGTAATTGGAGTTCAGAGCTACACAGAAGCTTTGCTGCACAGCATGACAATAAGATTCATTTATTATTAGTGGTGTGTGTAATACACAAAGAGGAGTGTAGCATGTACATTAGTACTGCAAATCCTCTCAGCAGGCCTGGACACAGGGTTTATGAGTAATGAAGAGAAGGGTGAGCTGATGAATTGTTTCTGAGAAAGGGTCTGTACTTTGAACAGTAGATCGTTGTAAATGAGTGTGTGTGTGTGTGTGTGTGTGTGTGTGTGTGTGTGTGTGTGTGTGTGTGTGGGTGTACATGCGTGCACCTGTTAATTATTGAGTTAGGATCTGTAACAGCGGCAGCTCACACTGCGTAGCTCCTTAACAGCCTCAGCAGGCATCCACTTTGAGAAAACCAGACCACTGCATGCATCACTGGGGGTCCGAACCTTCGTCAGTACCGGCTTTTTCTGCATGGCTGACACACACACACATACACACACACACACAGAGTGAAATAAAAGGCAAAAACAACAAAAACAAAAACAGATGTACAGTGACATTCAATAGTATTTTGAATTGCTGTGTGTCTCTACATGTGTGTGTTGATTTTGCAGCATTTTGAGCTCCTGCTGTCTGAATTCATTATTAAACACCTCAAACCTAATTAAACAGGAATGGAAATATGCTGCTGCCTCTATTATATGAGAGTTTCTGAGCCTTTGTGTTCCTCTGTGTGTGTGTGTGTGTGTGTGTGTGTGTGTGTGTTTGTGTGTGTGTGTGTGTGTGTGGCAGATGGCTCACTCCGACTCTGTAACTTGTAATTCCATTAATCTCTTCTCTGAGAGCATCAGCACATTTGGGGCACACACATTTAGACTTTTTTGAAAGTATACTGTGTGTGTGTGTGTGTGTGTGTGTGTGTGCACAGTATTTTAGTAATTCATGTTATAGCATAGAGCTATATGTAAAGTCATATGTGAGTGTGCATATGTATTTAGTACTTTATTAGCATTTAGGACTCTGGTACAGTAGAATATTGAAATGCTCGTTCTCTTTGGTTGTTGGCTTGCTGTGATGCCTAAATGTCTCCCTTATATCACCACACCACCATGTAATGATCCTTTGTCGCCTTGATGAATACCATTTATATTCAGTTCTTATCTCAGAATCAGACAACATTGATTTCTAGAGACTAGAGAACTGAAAATGTGAAGAAAAAAAACCCCCTGAACTTTTATATTTTATAACTCATGGGTAACGTAACACTCAAATAGCTCTGTCTCAGTTTGCAACACTTTCCTTTTAAACCGTCTATTTCATTCTTTTATCTTCAATAAGCGCTTTTATCCTGCTCAGGATCAAGGTGGATCCAAAGCCTATCCTTGAAACACTGCGTGCAAGGTAGGAATATGCCAGTCCATCACAGGGCAGTTAGCACGTTCGCCTCACACCTCCAGGTTTGGGGGTTCAATTCCCACCGGGGCCCTGTGCTGCGGGGGTTTCCTCCGGGTACTCTGGTTTCCTCCCCCAGTCCAAAGACATGCATGGTAGGCTGATTGGCATGTCCAAAGTGTCCGTAGTGTATGAATGGGTGTGTGAATGTGTATGTGATTGTGTGCCCTGCGATGGATTGGCACCCTGTCCAGGGTGTACCCTGCTCCGTGCCCAATGCTCCCTGGGATAGGCTCCAGGTTCCCCGTGACCCTGAAAAGGATAAGCGGTATAGAAGATGGATGGATGGATGGATTGCAGGGTACCACACACACATTTACACCTAGGGGCAATTTAGTATAGCCAATCCACCTATCAGCATGTTTTGGGAAGGTGGAAGGAAACCAGAGAAACCAGATAGAGACATGCACAGAAACTCCACACCATCTCAGGATCATGCCAGGAATCCTGGAGCTGCAAGATAGCAATGCTACCCACTGAACTGCTGCTTTGTCTCAGTCTGTCCATATGATTATTACTCACACCTGTCCTATACTGTTGGTCTCATGATGGTGCATCACTCAATGTATATCCTTCCATTTGTTTTGTTCGTTTCGTAGCAAATTCTTGCATTAATATCCATTACTGTGTTACTGTAATTCTGATACTTGTCTCTTGTTGTACTGTAGTGCTGGGAATTTTCAGTTACTACTTCCTTGTTCTCAGTACCTAGTCATGTAGATTATGATTTTGACCTTTGCTTGACTGTGTTTTGTCCTTGAATATGGATCTGCCTAAATCAACCATGCCTGCCAGAATGTTGACCCCTGGTATGGACTCTGGCAAGATTGTTGTATAAACTCCAGTAAAGCTTTTCAATTGCATCCAACCACCAATGGCACACTGTTTAACTGACTTCTCCAGCCATGGATGCTGCATGCATTTGCAGAATGTTGCATAATCTCAGAATTAGAAAGACTTGATGATGGAAACATCAACAAGATATATAAGAAATAATATGTCTCATATTTGAACATTTGATATCTTTTGCTTTACCTTTGGATCACCTGATCAATAAAGTCAATCGTTTTATGCTGAGCAGCATCAGTCAGACTAATGGGCAATAAAACCTTCAACAGAAGTACAAACTCCAGGGGGTTTACTTACAATAGCACATAAAACTTGAGTTCTGTACTTTGTTTCCTGAATCAAGCTGCTTGAAATGTTCTCAGAGCTCTTGGGAAAGGCTTGAGTGGGTGAATACTGTACCTTGGGACAGTACAGACCTCAATAAAGACAAACAATAAATACCAATAAAGAACAGTAGCGATTATATTAAACGATAAAGACCATATTGTGTCAGAGTCACATATTATTAAGTAGTCATGTCATGCATATTTGTTTGGAGTAATGTTAACTAAACTGTAATTATCTATTATTATGTTTAATATATTTAAGGCTATGTGAATTCAGAATGCAAAATGCAGAGATGCTACACAATACATGGACCTTTGCTATGACACTTAAACAAAAGACATAGCCTATGCCCCCAAAACAATATATTTGACAAATGATATGCTTTGCAACAAAAGAGTAATGTTTATTTTTTTGTAATATAGCATATTACATACAAACATATATTACATTAATTGTTGTTTCATCCCCTACAATAGACTTTGCAGAACGTTATCATTAATTAAGTTAGTGGTCAAGTGATGTTTTTTTTTTACAGTAACATTGCAGGGTAGAAGTACCAAAATGTGATGTTTTATTAGCTCACCAACAAAATTCTGAGTCAATTCAAATAAATTTAAGCATATAATTATCCATTTTCATTCAACATTAGCTGTAGAGCACCTGCTGGTCTGAGGCAGATTAATGAAAAGCTAGCTAATTATCCACAAAAATGGGTGTAATCATACCACAGTTGAAAGCAAAAATACTCACACCATTTGGGCCATAAAAAAAAATATGTTTGTGATGGTAATAATACTGACCTTGTTCATGAAAAACCTGCTTTGCATTTCAGTGACTTGTTCTCAGTCAAGCTGTAAGAATTTGTCCAGGCATGTAAAGTGGGCGGGGAATTCAGATGAATGTGTAGAGACATTAAAGCCGTAAAACAAATTTGACCATAATTTACATTTTGTTCTATATTATTTAAGTAAAGATTTTAAGCTTGAGTTACTCATGATAGTCTGTTGAAACAACACATATCATTTGTGTGTCATCAGAACTCAATAAAATAACAATTACAAACAAAGAATCTAGCAATATCATAAAACTTGATTTCAACAATATATATTGCTTTGTATTTTACGTCATGTGGTTTAAGGTTCAGAAGATGAACAGGCCAAAATAATTTTAAAAATGACCTCTAACTATACATATAGTGAACTAACTAGCCTAACTAAAAAAAAAGAAAGAAACAAAAATATTCCATTTCTTCCCTCACTCCCTAGCTAACCCAAAACCCCAAAGAAAACCGATTAAACATTAAATGATGCCGAATTCCTACTACACACTATTTACAAGATACTATTTACAAAAAGGTGGTTATTGGTGTGTGTTATTCGCAACATATATACAAGTTAAACATGGTGCGTGGAGCATGGTGGCTTATTGGTTAGTAGGTTTGCCTCATACCTTTGGTGGTTGGGGGCGTGGAGTTTGCATGTTCTCCCTGTGTTTCAGGGGTTTCCACCAGGTACACCAGTTTCCTCCTTAGTTCAAAGACATGTGATGTAGGTTGATTGGAATTTCTAAACTGTCCATAGTGTGTGAATGGGTGTGTGATTATGTGCGAGGTTGTGCCCTGTGATGGGTTAGCACCTCGTCCATGGTTTCCCCTGCCTTATGCAGAGTTCCCTGGGAGAGGTTCCAGGCTCCCCACGACTCTGTGTAGGATAAGTGGTAAAGAAAATGGATTGATACAATCAAAACAAATGAATCCAAAGTGGCAAAGCATGATCAAGTTCAACAATAGGCAGAGGGTCATATACATAAGAAATCAGCATACTTAGAAAAATTCACACAGGACAAGGCCCTAAAGGTTTTACTTTACATGCCTTAGGTAGAATTTCTTGTGATGTTCCCCCTTTGTGGATTCACCTTCACCATCCGATGCCCCTGTAGTCTCAGTCTCATTTACCAAAAGCCTTTTGGATCTCTGCGCATTCCTCTATATTAGACTGAATCTACATTTTATTCTGTCTTGGGCTCATGTCCATGGGTTTGTTTCAGTCTATGCTACTGTATCAAAACCTGACTCTGATCAAGTATCTACTCCAGCCTCGTAATTGCTCAGAAAATGGCCACTGAATATCCTGAGGGATTTATCTAACCAATTTAAATAACTAGGTTTTTCACAGATGGCCAAATTTCCAGGCCTGATGTATCCACATTAAATTCCAATTAGACATTTAGTGACAATAAGTGCTTCACATTATTCACACCTTTTCTAGTTTAGTGTCTGTCTCCCTCAGTCTCATGTGTCCTGTTGAGGAACTAGTCATCACAGGCTTAAAATATTTGTGCTAATTATATCTGTGCATAATTTCAAACTATCTTACATTTCAATCGTCGCAGTTCCTATGCTGTAACAAGACAGAAGTCTGGAAGTGTGACTGGGCTCATGATAATCATGATTAACATCATTGTCCTTTTTTTTACCTGAGACATGTGAGCTAACTCACACCTTTCCCCGACCCCTAGCCTAAGAGCCAGTGTAAGATATTGAATCACAGTGCCATTACCCAGCTATTTTTCCTAGATGTTCAGCTTCCTTTTCACTTTTAAATTGCCAGTGGAGGTAAAAACAACATTTGGCCAAATTGTGTCTGAAAAGTCACTTACTTGACATTCATTTCTTGTTTAGCGAACTGTTGCATAAAAGCAATATCATACTCGCAACCATGCGGTTATACTGAATATCAGCATGGCCGTAGGTAATCACAGCCCTGCCAATATTCCGTATAACCACACGACAGTGAGTGCAATATTGCTTTTTGTTTGTGTGATATTGCTTAAATGAAGTACATTTTCATTCAAACAACCGTGGCCTATTCCCTATTCTTCATCTATCCGGAAGAGGAACATAGACCCGAAGACACATTTTCCAATTTATTTTAAGTTTGGCAGTACATCAGAGAATACAGGTCTCACAACAATGTCAGAGAAGAGCATTAAATGTTATAATGCACCTCTCTACTGATGTGCAGTGTTTTTTATTACTATTTACTTTTGTTCCTTAAGGAACCATGAATGTCATCACATTGCAGGGCAGTCCATATGCAATATACATGACACACACTATATATATATATATATATATATATATATATATATATATATATATATATATATATATATATATTTACTGTACACAAACACTCACACACACACACACACACACACACACACATGCACACACTGTTAGAAGGGGACAGCCTTTCTATTAAATGTCACCAGAGCTGTGAGCTGAATGAGCCTCTCGGCTGAGAGTCGCTGTTAACACATCTCAGTGTATTACTCACACTGCTGTGTGTGTGATTGTGTGTGTCAGTGACAGAGAGGCATTTGGTGTGTAAGAAAATGATTAAACACAGGAGCATGTATGCGTGTGTGTGTGTGTGTGTGTGTGTGTGTGTGTGTTTGTGTGTGTGTGCACGTGTGTGCGCGTGTGCAATTTGGACAGTAGGGATGGTGGAGAAAAACAGTATCAGGTACATAATCCATCTACAAGCTTCAAGCTTCACAGCCACTAGACCCAGTCCTGTAGCAGTGATGCAATCAGTCTTCAGCATCAAATCTCATCCGGAGCCATCGCTTCGGGATATTCGCCCTCTATCTTTCCATTCATTCTTCTTTTCTCTCTTCTCTTACGGATTTCACTAGCACATTTATCTAATAAATCATTTATTTTCTCGAATGATAAAAGTGCATAACTACATTGAAAAAAACTTTTAAAAAATTGGTTTTAACCGCCAGTTATTTATTTATTTTTTTTATATAACACATCACTCTTGAATTCTTGATTGGTCAGAAAGTGTTAATTAATATTCTCTAACAGCAGCTCTGACACTAGTTGCGGCTGCAATTCACATGGCCTTGTACAATGGACATAACCTAAGACAGATTATTAAACATATTGAAAAATTATCATTGATGTGGCGAATTTTTCTGTAAGGAGACTTTTGTTTAACATTTATGGAAGGAGTGTCCAGTGTTCGCGCTTTCTAACAAGTTCCTTTCCTTTACATTTTCCAACATGAAGGACATAAAGATTTGTGTTTCTCAGTAATATGCTCCATTTCTGTGACTTATTAACTTCAAGAGCAAACCAGTGATTACATTTCCCATCCTGCACTGTGGCCTACAAACATGGCTGCCATGGACTACACTTCCCACACACACACACACACACACGTTCACCTTCTCCGGAATTCTAATCACACACACCTTTTGCCAATCTCACACTCACTCATTCCACACTATATAAGAGACTTTTTGAACTCCATGACTGGACAAAATATTGAGTGTTATCACTGTACCAAGCAGTTGTACCTTGTTCCTCATTTAGTTTCATGTTCCTTGACCTTGTTTCTCAAGTTGATTCTCGTTCTTGATTCTAGCCTTGCCCAGTTTATGCCTGTTTGCCAATCGCCTGACCCATTGCCTGTTTCTTGACCTCGCCATTGTCTCATCTTTTGGAATTGTCTGCCTGTATCTCTCTAAATAAACTCTTATCTGCACTTGCATCCGTCCTAACCTTCATTACGTGGATAACGTGACAAAGAGATAGCGAGGGAACAACTGTTTATAACTGCTTTAACATTTGTGAGTACAGGAATTAACCTGGTGCATGGATATAGCATTAAATGGAACTATAGACAGATAAAAATATATAATATGTTGTTCTTTAGTACATAAAATTCTAACATGTTGGGAAATTGCTGTAGTACAAGAGAAATAAAACACTTAGATGTGTTGTAGGAAAATAATCAACGCTGGTGTGCAATGGATCATATCACACCACAGAAGTGATAAACAGTTGTTCCCTCGCTATCTCTTGAAGCTAATAACTCACAGAAATGGAGCATATTACTGAGAAACAACAATCGGTATTTATTTTATTCACCAAACCGAACAGCATTACTGAATATTTCATACACAACCTTAATTACTGCACGTGTTTTTTTTTGGTAATTATACTATAATGAGTACAAACAGAAACAACAGCACAAATAAAAGGCTTGGCAAGACTGCTTAAGGACATTTGTTGCAGAAGCAACATTTAGCAGTGAAGAGGGTACTGTTTGGGGAAAAATGACAGTAAATCTGTGGCAAATCCAAAACCTAGTCACCAAGCAATCTCATTCAGAGAGAAATATTTCGGATAGATTATTGTATGGCGACTTTATTTCCTGGCTTCATGAACAAACATGGTTAAAATTTCATCACAAGTCTCACAGTACCATATGATTTCTCATCTTTTTTACTTACAGTTCCTCACTGTTTCACTGCCGAAATTGGATCAATCTCCAGTCTTTGAAAGATGATTTAGGGGAATGAAAAGGAAATAAGACAGTAAGAGAATGACAACTAAAATAAGACAAGGACAGGGGTCAGTTAAGAGACAAACAGATTATGTGACAAATATATCATATACTGTACTGTAAGTGCCATATATATATATATATATATATAATACAATGCATATAAAACCTACTTTTGTCACAGGAATGAACATATGCTGTAAAGTTGAAGACTAGTGAAATTGTATTATTCAGTAATTACTATGAATTACTGAACTACAGTAATTATCTACACTTCATTGTGTGCTTTAAGTGAACAGTTAGTGTGATCAAGATATGGGCCTTTTCCAGTCAGATGTAGATTTTTTCCAGTGGAATGAGTACTTAGTCCCTTGGCTGACGTTTTGCAAAAACATTATTTTTAAAAGGTATGGTTATGACACCATTGATCTAAAAACACTGTTGCAGATTCTATAATCCCAGACCTGTGGGTCCCTAGTGTGAGGGGAAGAAACCACCAATAACAGTGGATATAAAAAGAGTCTACACACCCCTTTTAAATTGTAGCATTTTGTGATGTAATGAAACCAAGTTCAGTCATGTCAGATGTTTTTCCACCTTTAATGTGATATAGCAACCAACAAAATTCAAGTGAAAAACAAATAGAAATGTTTTAGGGCAAAACAAAAAGAAAAGGTACAATAACCTTGTTGCATAAGTATGCACATGCCTCAACTAATACTTTGTTAAAACACCCTTTGCTTCTAATACAGCTCTGTCTTTTGAGTAAGAGTCTACCAACATAATTCATCAAAATTGATTTTATTTCCTTCTTCCTTGCAAAAATTCTACATATCTAGCTATCCAATTGACAGAGGAGCTCATATGTATAGCATTCTTCAAGTCATTCCAGAGGTTTTTGATAGGATTCGGATCTGGACTGAGCCATTCCAAAACATTGATCTTCTTCTTCTGAAGCCATTCTTTTGACTTTGATTTGTCTTTTGGGCCATTATAATGCTGGAAGGTGAAATGTTTTCTTCATCTTGAGCCAACATAGCTTGATGTGGTCACCACCATCCTTTACCATGGGTATGGTATTCTTTGGGTGATAAGCGGACTTGTTTTTACACCAAAAATATATTTTGCAATTATGCCCATAAGGTCTCGTCAGACCATAAATCACTTTGCCACATGGTTTGGGGTGATTTAGGCAGGCTCAGATTTTTAAAAAAAAAATGATAAATGGCTTCCATCTATCGACCCTATCCCATAGCACAGACGTGAAGAATAGAAGAGATTGTTGTCACACTACTTGCCAGATATTCCTGTAGCTCCTTTAATGTTGCTGTAGGTCTCTTGGCTGCCTTCCTGATAAGTTTTCTTCTTGTAATTTTGGAGGGATGTTCTATTTTTGGCAATAACACTGTGGTGTCCAATTTTCTCTACTTCTTGATGATGGGCTTCACTCTGTTCCATGGTACATCTAATGTTTTGGAAATTATTTTGTACCCCTCTCATGATCAATACCATTTTGGCAATTAGATCCCATACATGCTTTATAAGCTCTTTGCAGACCATATCTTCAGCATTCAGATGAATCTGATGTCGCTTACTTTATCATGTTAAAGGTGGAAAAACGATAAGACATGATTTATCTTGGCTTCATTTTTTAGATCACACACACACACAAAAAAACTGCAAATTTAACAGGAGTGTGTAGACTTTTTATATACACTATATTATATTAAAAAAAATAATAGAAAAACATGTACAGAGTGAGGAAGACATATATAGATGAAGGTGATGGATACACTTGGGTGCAATTGCCAATATTGGAGTTCTCCCACCTGTCTAACTACACTCTTAACCTGGAGACCTTGGATTCAATTAAAATATCGAAGTATTTCAACTTCAACTTGAATATCATGTCCACAGACTGTGTTAAAAAATAAAACATCCTTTTTAATCCTGCTCACACATACACATGGTCTCACAAAGCACACATACAAACACATTTTAATCAAAATGTATGCACCAGATTGACTCAAAATCTTTTAAGGCAAAAGAAATCTATGCAAGTGTATATTTAAGATTGCATTTGTGTGTGCTTACAGACAAACCTACACACATTCACTCGCACATGAACAAAAGCTTCAGTCAAGCAAAGAATTTTAAATAAAACCTTTTAACAAAAACAAGACAGAACCCCACTGGTCTCAAGAAAGTATAAGAACTGTGTTGTGAATAAATACAACCGTCTGGCCTTATATCCGTTGTTAGTCATGGTCAACAATCCACATGTATTATATATTATCACGCTTCCAGCTACTCCAGAGACCAGCTATAGAAAGACAGCCTAATTGATTATACTGGTGAAGTAAGATGAGGAAATTTGAATTAGTAAATGATTATGACAGTGTGCAGAGAGGGCTATATCTATAGTAAGAGATAACTGAGAATTAGAGAGTTATTCACTGCTTCCTTAGTTTTAGTACCAGATAATCTAATGTAGATGCTCAAGACATTTGCTGTTTTTACAAGCTGACCTCTCACAAACCGTCTGTGTCCACCACTGATTGCTCTCAGCAGACAGGTGTCCCTTTGAGCTGCGGTTAACACAAACACTGACTCCAATCGCAATGACAACCATTGCTCTGCCTCGAGTGCTGCTTCTCATTTTGCCAGCAATTAAGAGCAGAGCAGAATTAAACTGCTATTTCTCTGATTGTGGCGCCATCATCACTAAAATGAAGCGTCGACCTGTGCCAAAATGCCAAATGAATTTGAGGCTTGGGAGCCCAAAACCTATTCTTTCACTGAACTGCATTTTCAGTGTGACTCATCAACATGACAGTCGAATTATATATTACATAATTAAAATATATTGAATCAAAGAGCCTGCACTAACTTGTTAGCATTAAAAGGGTTTCCCAGTCCCTCTAGGATTTTGCAATTTAGCAAATTTCACAGAAATTAACGCTAATACAAGCACACCCTGCAATACTTGGAGGAGCTTGTACTTTTTCAAAAGTACATCCCTACACTGGTTTGAGGCATTGTTGAAAAAATAAGATCATCTCATGGAAGGACTATGATAAAAGGTTGATGATTGCTTGTTGCAATGTCAGTCAAATGGCCTTTACCTGAGAAAATGTGGATATTGCCAACATTTTGTATGAACAAAATACCAAACACTCTAGTGAATGCATGCATAACTAGCAGGCAGGATATGGGAAAACAGACCTATTTTCCTAATTGTATCCCCTGCACATTATGCAAAATATTGTTCTATAGTTGGTCATTTCAGCAATTCCAAAAAGTAAGCACCCTATGTTGAGTGAAGAACCTTGCAAACATTTTAGCAATAGCCCATGTATTCATTTGGATCTAAACAGTAAAAACTAGTCATAGATCAGCAAGCTTACTCCATGAAGGTTTGATAACTGTGGGCTCAGCTATATAAAAGCTCATGATGAAGTGACTAAACCTTTGAACATTCAATGGGTTAATAAATGTTAATAAATTCCAATTTCACAATCATTGTATTGTTACAGACAATTTTATAATTACACATTACAAATTCTTCATATGGCAATACCAAAACAACATGGTTCACAGCCAAATCTTTTTGGAACAGCTCAATTAATTTTAATTTCTGAAGTGATTATCCTTCCTGAGACTATTAAAAGTTTTAAATATGATAAGTTGAACATAGCTGAATGAATGTTCTTTTTATACCCACTTACTTCAGAGTATGTGACAAATTATCAATTCATTTGTGAAATATGACAAGTTTAACTGTAAAGCCAGTGAAACTGGTGGTACTTTGCAGTTAAGTGTCATGTTCAATATCTGGAAGATCTTATAGAAAATCCATAGAATGAGGGGGGAAAATATCTCCCAGTATTTTGTTTGTATTTAAATCTTCACATATATACTACGTGAAGCTCTAGTCCATTTGCCAGACATGTGTAAATCAACTCTGCTGAATTTGTTCATTGGATATGTGTAAAACAGCACTATGAAACGTGCAAAGTCTGCCCTGTGTTCCAGGGTCGCTTCTCTAAGGCTTCCAGCAAAGTGACCCGAGAGCACACGTTTCAGAATCAGGAAAACAGCATGGCCATACAGACTGGCCATAAGCCATTTTCATGTTCCCATATTAACCAGAAAGGCTCTGTGTGCCTTATGCAAGCCCTAATATTTCAACCTCCTTCCTTCTGGCCGCAGGTATAGACTACCCTTGTTCAGAAAGGCCAGCTATGGTACAGTAGGAGTTCTGTTCCTATGGCTATACGAACGTTAAACATAGGTTTAGCCATTGTGATGCCATCTTATGCTCTGGCATTTGTTGTATGATCCTGATGGTTTTCTATGTCCCCTTCTCCCCTCTATGTCTGTGATTGTTTTGATGATTAATATGTATGGTGTTATGTATTTTACACACCCACAGTGGAAACAAATTTCCTCTTTGAGGACAAATAAAATTATCTATCTAGACAGCGAGTCACACACTTAGTCCCATAGCAAGTACCTGAGTACTCCCCCTCCAGTAAGTGGTCCCAGAGAGTACAACCATGAAAGGCAGGAAAACCTTACCCAAACCAAATGGGTTCTACTCGACACACTTTCTCTTTCAGAAAAAGAATGGTGATTATGTCTGATTCTAGACAGAGGGCTCAACTAGTTCCTAAAAGAACCCCCTCTTTCCATATGTTTAACCACATGCCCTAAGGGTTTCGGATATATTTCATGCCATGCATCCACAGGATTGGTTCACTTTGGTGAGGCTGCACAATGCCTTTGTTTTCATGTTCCCATGCCCCAGAACAAGATTCTTTTTGAAATTTGCCTTCCAAGAACATGTCTTCCAGTTCAAGGTTTACCCTCCATCCTCTGTTTGTCCACTGGTATTTTCAAGATCTAAGTGGCCATGTCTTACCTGATGACCAGTGACATTATTATTTGGCCATTCACCCTCCTCACACAAATTAATCCACACAATTAATCAGACTGAATTCTATCTGGTCTTCAGGTTTTTCTTTCTGGTGTTGCCATGTACTGGTCCATTCAGATGTCGTCACTATCAAATATATCAATTATTAAGGCAGCATTATTAATGTTGGATGGCTCTCTTCAGCTTGTATGGAAGCACCTTGAGTTGGCCCACACTTAGCCTCATGGAGACATACACCCAGTAGAGTGGCATCTGCTCCTATAAGTGGTGTTCAAAATACAAGAAGGCTCATATGGACCTCTTTGCAGATGCCAAGTCAGCTCGTTGCTGGTCATGCTTCTTCCAGGCAAAGCTGGACAACCTGTACTAGCCCACGTCTGACCTCACAAACTACTGTGTGCCTTTCAGCCTCTACTGCTGATTCTGATCTCAATGCACAGAATTCAGCAACTAGGCCACAGTCCTATTTGTCTGGTAAGATTGTTGGTTACCAGTGCTACTTTTGTTAGTGGTCAGAACACCTTGGTGATTTCCTCCTCAAACAGATATGCAATCCCAAATGAACAGAGAGATTTTCGTCCCCCAGCCAGCTTACATCTGCCTGCACAAGGACTGCAACCTATCAGTCAAAGAAACACTCTTAAATGCTAGAGCCACTAGTACACAGGCTTTGTATGCCCTTAGATGGAAACACTCAAATATGATGCACTGCCCAATCCCCAAAATACTTCTTTAGGGACTGCTAGACAGTAGCAAGCAAACTGACTGTACATTAGGTGTATAGAGTGGCCTCTGCAGTGTGTCACAGCACCATGGAATGCATGGGGGGGCTCTCTTGAGGCTCATAAACTTATGACCTTCTGAAAAGGGGAAGGCCCATCTGTACACCAGGATTCCCCAAGAGCCTGACATGGGATCCTGCCTTATGGTAGAATTCCATAAGGCCCTGTCTTACAAGTCCATGCAAGATGCTAAACTTAAATGAGTCTCTTTAAAGACACACTAACCATAGATTAGAGACAAGTGTGAAAACTGCCCACCAGCTGCTTTTGAATGCTTTTCATCTCCCTTCAAAACAGGAAAAGTGTATGACTGCACTTTGTCTGGTAGCCTTGTCTCACTGCTAACATATAAAGTTGCAGGATTGTTCTCCTCCTAATGCAACGACAAATGTAATCTTAAATTGAATTACTCAAGGAAACGATTAAATGGTGTATTTTAGCTATCCTCCATGCCTTTGAGTAACTGCTTGCCACATCAAATACAGCTGTTTATTATAATGGTTATACTGAAATCTCAGTGGCAATCAGGGTCAAAATCAGAATATTTTTTAACTTGAGTGCAAAATGCAAGTGGTGTGAAACATCTGGGGTAGTGGTGGCTTGGTGGCTAAGGCTCTGGGTTACTGATTGGAAGGTCGGGGTTTCAAGCCCTAGCACTGCCAGGCTCTGGGTTACTGACTGGAAGGTCATTGCCATGCTGCCACTGTTGGGTCCTTGAGCAAGGCCCTTAACCCTCTCTGCTCCAGGGGCACTGTGTGACCCCCAACTTCCTAACATGCTGGGGTATGCAAAGAAAAGAATTTCACTGTACTGTATGTGATCAATAAAGACTCATTATCATTAGGTAGGTAATATGCTTGGCTGATGAAAAGCAATAATACCACTCAACAACTGTAGAAAAAAAAATCAGTTACTGACATCCATTTAAATCCCCAGTTTTTACATGATCAGAAGTGCATTGATTCATTTTGATCAAAGTTCTAAAAATGTTTGTAGTTATGTTGCACTTTTAAGCATGTTCTCATTCTCTCTCTAGCCCAAGGTGGACACTGCCATGTTAACTACAACACAATTAAATATTAAATGTCTAATTCCATTAGGCCCTTGACTGGGACATTCACAGTGTAGTGGCTTCAGGCAGTGTACTATTTTTATTGTGCAACATAGGTTTGGTCAAAAAGTTAAATGGCTAAAACATACATATTCTGCAATAAAGGTTCATTTTAATATTCAATTAATATTGTATATGTATATGTTAGAGTCTACAAATTATTTTGTATACAACTTTAATTTGCAAACTACATTTGGCTGCTGTTAATGAACCATCTGTTTCTTCTTCTCAAATAGCTTATCTTTTCAAACAGCATTAAGTAACCTAATCATAAATGATGGAATGCTAATTAAACAAACAATCATTTTAATACTGCTCACTGTCTTAAGTGGCATTTGCTATATGTGTGTCATCCAAAGTGCACTCTCTCCCACACTAACTGCAGTGATGCCCATAGCAATTGTCTGTTCCTGGACAAAAATCCTAAAAACTCTAAAGGAAGTCTTTGTTTGTCTATAATAGGTTTAAAAGTCTTTATTGGTAGCTAACTGAAAGGAAGCGAGAAAAACACAATGACCATATGAAACACAATATGGAGGAATCAGTATTTTGTGTGTATATCTTTTCATGTTTCTTAAGAATACAAGGTTGTGTTGTGGGGGTGTATGGACAAGAGTTAAACAGTCCTTTGACTCCCGGAATGATTTAAATCACAGGAGCGAATTTAAATCAAGAAAGCATGTGCTGGAGGAGGCAGAAGGTGGAAAGCTTCCAGAACGTTCTTTGGCGAATGACACAGGAATGCAGAAAAGGGATAACAATGGGGTTGAAGGAAAGTAAACATGCTGTGTGCTTCATTACCTGCCAAGAGAATCACTAGAGAGAGGAACATACAAATCCCTTCTGAAAAGCACGAGCTTACACAAGCAAAGCTTCTCACCAACATTATGTCAGTTGTTCGTTGGTTGCAAGAAAACAACCAGAGTCTCAAAGACAAGGTGACTGGAGTTCACATTGGACAATCCCAGATGCCCTACTTCTGGTTATTGTTCTCATTACTCACTGCTGATGAGGTTGGCACCACATGGAAAGCCTAAAGATCAACATTTCTGTGGATAGTACTGTACCAGACTGAAGCCATAAACATGGCTGTGGATGTTCATCCTTGGATAGCCTACTGTAGGACTGCAATTGCTACAAACAAACAGTTTTGTAATCATGTGATTGAACAGTTAATAACCAACAAAATAGACCTAAAGTTGAAATTTTAATGAATTCAGAAATGACTGATGCTGATTCATGTCACGAATCGTGACGGAGCAGAGATAGGACGGATGCAAGTGCTGGATGAACAGTTGTTTATTTGAAAGAGAGACAGGCAGACAAATCCAAAACGTGATCCAAAACGTAATCCACAAACATGCAAGAGGTCAGGCGATTGGCAAACAGGCATACACGGGGCAAGGCTGGAATCTAGGTCGTGGTCATGGAAAACAGGGTCGATAAACAAAACGAGAAACGAACTATGACGAGGAACTGGAAGTGAATAATCCAGCGCAAACTAACTCTAAACATGGAACGTGACTATGACTACTATACGAACTAAACTAATTCTAAACATGGACCGTGACTATGACTACGATACGAACTAAACTAACTATAAGATATTAATCTTCCGCGTTGTGTGCTGGGAGGCGCGCGGTATATATGCGGACATAATCAGCGTCTAAACTGCTAGCAGCTGAGAGCAATACAGACCCACGTGAAATCCCAGCCAATGACAGAACAGGGAGGAGACATGACAGAAACATAAACAAAACACACGTGTCCAGATGTCATTACAGTCAACAACGGAAAAGCAGGTGCTCGCGCATTCGCGCTTAGAGCACGCTGCTTCAAGGGGGAATCATGACAGAACCCCCCCCCAAAGGCACTCCTCCCGGAGTGCCATGAGTCATCCCATTTAATTGGCGGACCCGGCCCCCTGGACTGAATGTCCCAGGCAGAGCCAGGAAACTGCACGGTGTTCTTGGCGGCGCAGGGAAGCGGAGCGATGTCCTCGGCGTAGCAGGGAAGCAGAGCGACATCCACAGCCGGGCAGGCAGGCTGAGCAAAGTCCTCGGCGGAGCATGAAGGCAGAGCGACGACCACAGCAGGGCAGGCGGGCTGAGCGAAGTCCTCGGCAGAGCATGAAGGCAGAGCGACGTCCTCGGCGGAGCATGAAGGCAGAGCGACATCCACAGCCGGGCAGGCAGGCTGAGCGAAGTCCTCGGCGGAGCATGAAAGCGGAGCGACGACCCCAGCTGAACTGGAAGGCAGAGCGAAGTCCCCTGTAAGGCCAGGGAGAGGAGCGTGGGTCTCCATGCGGCCAGGGAGAGGAGCGTGGGTCTCCGTGCGGTCAGGGAGAGGAGCGTGGGTCTCCTCGAAGCAGTAGGGGGGAACGACGTTTGCCATGGAGCCGGAAGGCTGAGCGACGACCTCAGCTGAACAGGGGGGCTGAGCGACGACCACAGCTGAACAGGGAGGCTGAGCGACGACCTCAGCTGAACAGGGAGGCTGAGCGACGACCTTAGCTGAACAGGGGGGCTGAGCGACGACCTCAGCTGAACAGGCGGGCTGAGCGACAACCTCAGCTGAACAGGCGGGCTGAGCGACGACCTCAGCTGAACAGGCGGGCTGAGCGATGACCTCAGCTGAACAGGCGGGCTGAGCGATGACCTCAGCTGAACAGGTGGGCTGAGCGACGTCCACAGCTGAACAGGGAGGCTGAGCGACGTCCACAGCTGAACAGGGAGGCTGAGGCTCTGAGGTCACCAGGTGAACCTTGGGCATGGGCGGAGCTTGGCTGGCCGTGTCAGCAGACTGTGGTGCGGGCGGAGCTTGGCTGGCCGTGTCAGCAGACTGTGGCGCGGGCGGAGCTTGGCTGGCCGTGTCAGCAGACTGTGGCGCGGGCGGAGCTTGGCTGGCCGTGTCAGCAGACTGTGGCGTGGGCGGAGCTTGGCTGTGCGTGTCAGCAGACTGTGGCACGGGCGGAGCTTGGCTGTGCGTATCAGCAGACTGGGGCGCGAGCAGAACTTGGCTGTGCGTGTCAGCAGACTGGGGCGCGAGCAGAACTTGGCTGTGCGTGTCAGCAGACTGTGGCGCGAGCAGAACTTGGCTGTGCATGTCAGCAGACTGGGGCATGAGCAGAACTTGGCTGTGCGTGTCAGCAGACTGTGGCGCGGGCGGAGCTTGGCTGGCCGTGTCAGCAGACTGTGGCGCGGGCGGAGCTTGGCTGGCCGTGTCAGCAGACTGTGGCGCGGGCGGAGCTTGGCTGGCTGTGTCAGCAGACTGTGGCGCGGCCGGAGCTTGGCTGGCCGTGTCAGCAGACTGTGGCGCGAGCAGAACTTGGCTGTGCGTGTCAGCAGACTGTGGCGCGGGCGGAGCTTGGCTGTGCGTGTCAGCAGACTGGGGCGCGAGCAGAACTTGGCTGTGCGTGTCAGCAGACTGGGGCGTGAGCCGAATTTGGCTGTGCATGTCAGCAGACTGGGGCGTGAGCAGAATTTGGTCATTAGGCTGAGATATTAGCAGAGCTTGGTCAACTGGATCAGCAGGCTTGGCTCGGACCTCAGGGACGTGAGGCTTGGCTCGGACGTCAGAGACTGGAGACTTGGCTCGGACGTCAGAGACTGGAGACTTGGCTCGGACGTCAGGGACTGGAGACTTGGCTCGGACGTCAGGGACTGGAGGCTTGGCTCGGACGTCAGGGACTGGAGGCTTGGCTCGGACGTCAGGGACTGGAGGCTTGGCTCGGACGTCAGGGACTGGAGGCTTGGCTCGGACGTCAGGGACTTGAGGCTTGACTTGGATCTCAGGGACTTGAGACTTGACTTGGATCTCAGGGACTTGAGACTTGACTTGGGCTTGAGAGCCTGGAGGCTTGACTTGGGCTTCAGAGCCTGGAGGCTTGACTTGGGCTTCAGAGCCTGGAGGCTTGACTTGGACCTCAGAGACTGGAGGCTTGACTTGGACCTTAGGGACTTGAGACTTGACTTGGATTTCAGAGACTGGAGGCTTGACTTGGACTTCAGAGACTGGAGGCTTGACTTGGACTTGGACCTTAGGGACTTGAGACTTAACTTGGATTTCAGAGTTGAGCTCTGCATGAAGTTGCCTGTAGTAGTGGGTAAACAGCAGGGCAAGTTCGCCTGCCAGACTTACCTCCCTGAGAAGTTGTTCTAGCTCGTCCTTCGCCTCCGGACTCCCGAATCGCATCATGAATTCTCCCACAAACTGTTCTACACTGTCCAGGTTCCTACAGTGCTTATCCAGTTTGAGCTGCACCCATTGACGGGCCGGTCCAAAGAACCGGGACCACATGAATCGGAGCCAGTGCTTCTCCTCTGGCTTAGGGTCTGACAGGCTGGAGAAATAGAATTGACAATCTACCAGGAAATATTCTGGGGCACCGAAAAATCAGTCAAATGGATCAGGAAGCTCCATAAATGTCCATTGTGGGAAGTGGACTGAGTCCATAGCGGGGACGGTTGGCGTCGACTTCCAGGTTCTGCGTCTCCTCCGTTCTCCTGCTGCATCCATGTTTCGGCGGAAGATTCTGTCACGAATCGTGACAGAGCAGAGATAGGACGGATGCAAGTGCTGGATGAACAGTTGTTTATTTGAAAGAGAGACAGGCAGACAAATCCAAAACGTGATCCAAAATGTAATCCACAAACATGCAAGAGGTCAGGCGATTGGCAAACAGGCATACATGGGGCAAGGCTGGAATCTAGGTCGTGGTCATGGAAAACAGGGTCGATAAACAAAACGAGAAACGAACTATGACGAGGAACTGGAAGCGGATAATCCAGCACGAACTAACTCTAAACATGGAACGTGACTATGACTACTATACGAACTAAACTAATTCTAAACATGGACCGTGACTATGACTACGATACGAACTAAACTAACTATAAGATATTAATCTTCCGCATGGTGTGCTGGGAGGCGCGCGGTATATATGCGGACATAATCAGCGTCTAAACTGCTAGCAGCTGAGAGCAATACAGACCCACGTGAAATCCCAGCCAATGACAGAACAGGGAGGAGACATGACAGAAACATAAACAAAACACACGTGTCCAGATGTCATTACGGTCAACAACGGAAAAGCAGGTGCTCGCGCATTCACGCTTAGAACACGCTGCTTCAAGGGGGAATCATGACAATTCATAAGTTGCCCATTAGTTCCTGGTTACACAGTTGCACTTTTTGACTGTATAGAGTACACTTATAGAAGGGAAATTATTGATAAAAATCACACTGATGTCACCCAGATGAGGATGGGTTCCTTTCTGAATCTGCTACATGTTGCTTATGTCAATTGTTAAAAGTGCTATACAAATAAAATAGAATTGAACAAGAGTCAAACAAACTCCAGCAGACAGAGCAATGTCAGACATGCAAAGTATATATATATATATATATTTTTATAACAGTAAAACTTGGTATTGCAAGGGGGAAAAAATACATAACAAACCCACATGATATACTGGACCTTGCATTATAAAAGCATGGAAAAAAGATCACATTAATTTTAGCTGTAAAAAAAAAACAACCAACCATTAATTTGTTGAAGTGACATCCATTGCTACCAGATGCAGTATGTTCAGTTTGCTTCCTGAATGAATACATCCATATAATATTGATATATTCTACATAAAAGCACAGCATACTCTCTCAGACATATTCCCCATATATGCTCTTTTATACATTCTGCTTTTAACCTCAAAAGAAGAGTTAATTTACCCAAACCAGGTGTTCTGATCCAACAGCAATCAGCCAATCGTGTGTAGTAATACAGATCTTTGGCCATTTGTCATTAATCAGATTATTTGTTTAAAAACTCAAGTGCACAATATTCAAGGACAGTATAGGTAAAACCCCATATGAACCATTTAGCTAGCTAACTAAGTCCACAGATCCCGTTATAGCTACATGAATCTGTGCTACCTTTTCTAAACTGTTATGCACCATGCACCACATTACAAGCATTAATTGAAACTGGAAGTATATTGACAATGGTCATGTTGCCAGAGCAGCAAATTGTTAACTGGTTTACTTAAGGAAGCATAACATTTGTTGAGTTATTTAGGAAAAGAAAAAAACAGCTGATGTAAAGGAGACTAAAAATGATCATTAGAATTTTCAGATATTTCAACATAATCAGGCATGCAATGGTCAGTAAACAAATAATCACAGCAAGTATAAGCAAAAAAAAAAAAAAAAACTATTCAGAATGTGAATCATGAAACAAGATGGAGCCAAGAGTACAAACACCCAGAAAGGATATGGCAAGACTTCACAAAGTCACTGAAGTTTGCAAGGGTTTATATGTACATGTCTGAAGCAGGAAGTGAAACCATATATGAATAAGATATTGTGTTGGTATTCAGGAGACAGTGACCTCTGCTGGTGGGGAGGGGTATCGATCCCTCAATCCATTTTCTAAACAGCATTTCCCAACCTTTTTTCAGTCACAGCACCTTTTGAAAATTAAAAAAAAATTGTGGCACCCTACACAAACACTAATGCTAGACAGCGTTAAGCTTGGTTTATACTTGACGCATCCGCAATAGCGCAAGGGAGCGTGTGACAAAAATTGTGTCATCATGGAGTGGGGGGTCGAGCGCTTTGAGTGTGCGAGGCCTCATTCCACGTGGCAGTTTGCACGGCATTTTTTGTAACTTTCCGCGCGCCGCTGCATCCAAAAATTAATGACTTCGAGGCGAGTCTTTCCGACAGGTACGATTGTACAGGCATCTCTATGATCCAACCATGCGGGACTATAGAGAGAGCTAGATGGCACAAAATTCATGGAAGGTTTTTTTTTTTTTTTTAAATAGTGATTTCGAATTGCTTTGTACATACGGCTGAAAGAACAAAGCCAAAACTGAAAGTAAAGTTTTTTGGGTCACTACACTACACCGTCGTACAGTGATTAAACCTCATTCTTTTGTCTCCATACATAGAGCTGATTACACTGATGGGTGGCCATACAGCATGATCATTCTGTAATATCTATCTTTTGTCTCTACACATAAAGAGACATTTACACTGATGGGTGAACAATCACCTGATTTTGAAAATGTGAGAAATGACATTTGCAGGAAGCTTATGTCTTACAGTAATTGCTAACATTTAGGCCTACAAAATGAGTCTGCAATAAATAATAAGTCTATTTAATGAAAGCAAAGGTCCATGTTTAATAAAAATCTTAATGAAATGAATAAAATAAAAATTGATTCAATTTAGTCTTATACATGTTCTCATATTTATAGTTATATTTTGTTGTAATGTGACGAGTGATAATCTCAAGGTTTACTGAGTTTTATATTAGACCTATATGATTCTTTGCTCTTTTTTCAGACTGGGAGTTTTAGTGAAGTTTACTGAAAACAAACATCGACAACAACAAACACAACAATTCCTCCTCGGCATTCAGCAACTCCACGTGAGACGCCATGTTTGTAAGCGTTGCTATGGTTGTTTCGACAAACTACTTCTTCTCTCAGCTACATCCTGTTGGTTTATAGGACGATTACTCAGAGTCGCCCCCTTTCCTTTCAAAGAATATTACAATGGCGAGCGTGTCAAATATAAATGCCTTGTCCGTTTTGGGAGGTGCGCGTGCAGTCAGTGGAGTCTTGCACTGTGGAGCCAGGCGGAAGCATAAACAAGGCTTTAGCTTCATGAGGATGAAGTTGATGGTCCAGAAGCATCTGGAGTTTTTCTTTTAAGAAATTTGTCCATATTCTTTTGCACTACACATGCATTGTCACACGCTAATTATTAGGATAAAAACATGCATATGTTACACATACTGATGTTGACATGCTGCTGACATGTCAGCGAGGGGGGTCGAGTGGGAGGAAATTATTATTTTTTTAATATATTTTATTATTATTATTATTATTATTATTATTATTATAACCCTGAAGGTGTGAGGTGGACGTACGTGGGAGGGGTATCTTTGAGAGTAATTGTGACTATTAATTTTTGTTAAAAAATGATGACCAATGTTATTTATTAATTATAAACACATTAGGCACATAGGTCCTCTTCACAGGAGCTGGAATCCAGGGCTTCAAGAGTGTCCTTGTGAACATCTAAAAAAGAAAAAAATGGCTGCGATAAAGTATTATTTTCTACAGTCATAACTGTACACATGAGAAAGATGATCTGCTTTAACTTTCTGTAAACCAGGATTATATGATATTGTAATATTGAAGGGTATAAAGAATAACATCAACCTGCACTCACTTGGTCTATTTGCAGATTTAATGTATTGCAAATTTCAACAATCTGAGCTCTCTCTAGACCCTGCCTTTACTCCTCTAAAGCCATCTTTACCGCCTGCAATTTTTTGTTGTCTGTGTTGTAGTTTTGCTCGTAAAAAAAAAAAAAAAAAAAAAAATTGGATACATTCACAGGGGAACTATTTTGTCTTTCCAAGCACTGATGCTATTTCAACTTCAGACATGTCCACCTTGATGATAAATTGGAGGGTAGGCTCAGGATACCTGAGTAGTGGAGCAGTGGTAAGATGTTTTTCAAAGATCGTAATGCTTGAATGGCAGTCTGAGATCAGTCTAGTTTGTGAGGCCATGCTTTGTGGAGAAAAGTCACAGTAACATCAATTACATTATCATGTCTGGGCAGCATTTAGTCCTCAAAACCCTGAACTCCTTCTTTAACACACACTGAACAATTCACATTGGTATTCCATTCATAGTGAGTGATTTTGAGTGAGATAATTATAGAGAGAAAAATAAATTAGATAATGTCTAGCCCAATAATACAGTATCTCAGAACATCTGCCAATAAACAATGTGACATTTTCTTCTTGATTGATCAAAGAAGAGAAAGAAAGAGAGAGAGCACTACTTTTCCATATATACTCCATCTAATAACAAGTCTCTGACTAATGAGGGGAAAGCTGATACGGATGAATTGTTCATTAATTAACACCAATTTCCATTTTCCATTCTGCTTGTTTCATTGTACTGAATGGACTCTAAACACCCATTCACTCTCTAATCACAGAACACTGCAATTCTCAAGACACTGCACTCTGTGTGTGTGTGTGGTTTCAGTCATGATGTTCTTAATAGAGGTATGACATGTTAAATTGAGTTATTCCAACAGAATTTAAGGTCATAAGTCATAAAAAAAAAACAAACATCCAGATAGCAAATTGTACATGTACCACATTCAAAATGAAATAAAGTAGTAGACCAACCTAGATATGACCATAATTGAGCTATGATACGGAGATGCCACAAAAGCATTTCATATATTTGGGTCCACTTTTGTCCCAGATTCTAAATGCCATTTCTGTCTATAGCTAGGGTTGCCATATCTGTGTAACAAAAGAAGCCAGCCAGAAGCAGTCCATTACAAAACTCTTTTTTTCCCCCTTGCAAACCTTATAAACTGTTTTTAAATCTCCAAATCATATTATAACCAAATACACTGTAATATTTACAAAGTAACACCATACATTAATGGGTGGCATGAACCAGGTAGCATTGCCGCCTCACAGCTCCAGTGTCCATGGCTCAAGCCTGAGTTTGGGTTACTGTCTGTATATGTTCTGCCCGTGTCCATGTGGGTGTTTTCAAGGTTCTTCAGTCTCTTCCCACTGTCCAAAAACATGCCAGTATGAGGATTGGCTACTTTAAACTGTCCATAAGTGTGAGTGAGTGTGTGAATGTGTATCTGCATGGTGCCCTGTGATGTACTAATGTCCCTTCCAGGGTGAATTATTCCACTTTGCCCCACAGTGTTAATAGACAGAAATAGAAACATACAGATGTCTGACATTATCAACAGAAATAAAAATATACAGATGTTATGTTTCTTCATGAAATGCACAATAATGAAAGTCATTCTGTACAGGGAATATGAGGCCATTGCTGTTTTAAGTTTTGTGAGTGCAGGTGTAGCATTGCTCCTCTCTTAAAGCTGGGCTCCTCAGTCATTTGAAGTGGGAGACATAATCAGAGATTGACATTTGAAAGTTCTTACTGTTTTTGAACATTGTGACATTTTGCCTACTGCATAATGGAAATTATGCCTATCCATGGACAATTTCAGTTTCAATTTGTTTTTGCATTTTCATTTGGATGAAGATATATTCAAAATGGCAAATGGTAAATGGCGCACTTATACAGCGCTTTTATCCAAAGCGCTTTACACTGTGTCTCATTCACCCATTCACACACACACTCACACACCAGTGGTAGCAGAGCTGCCATGCAAGGCGCTAACTTGCCATCAGGAGCAACTTGGGGATCAGTGTCTTGCCCAAGGACACTTCGGCATGAGGAGTCATGTGGGCCGAACCGCCAACCCTACGATTAGTGGACAACCCGCTGTATCACCTGAGCCACAGCCACCCATTTTTTGTTTTTAACAGTGGTGTAAAAACTAAGGGGTCACAGTGGCTTAGTGGTTAGCATGTTTGCCTCAAACCTCCAGGGTTTGGGGTTTGATTCCTGCCACCACCCTGTGTGTTTGGAGTTTACACGTTCTCCCCGTGCTTTAGGGGTGTACTCTAGTTTCCTCTCACAGTCCAAAGACATGCATTGTAGGCTGATTGGCATCTTTATATTTGTGTGTGTTTGTGCCCTGCAATGTGTTGGCACCCTGTCCAGGGTATCCCCCACCTCATGCCCAATGTCCCCTGGGATGGGCTCCAGGCTCCCCGCGACCCTGTGTAGGATAAGCGGTAGATAAAATGGATGGATGGAAAGTAAAAACTATGTTTTCAAAAAAATCTGTATACATGTGGATGCCTAAACTAATTCACATTTGTTGTGTAATATTTGGTGAATTTTTAATGGCTGACAAAAATAAAACACACTGAATTAATAGACAGTGACTGGTAGAGCCATTCACGTCTGGTCGTCCAAGAGAGCATAACTGGTCATGCTCTCTGGGTGGGTGGGATAGTTTTACTCTCTCCCTTGTCAATCAGAGAAACATTCACCAATCATTGTAATCTGTAAGCTCATGTATGCAGAAGGGGGTAGTTAGTGCTTGACTGATCATGGTTTGGTGTATTGTGTAGAAACTGTTGTTTTTTTCTTCAGGAAGAACCAAAACCCAACATGATCATTATTTATGGACAGTTATGTCAGCAGTGTAAACTGTCACAAAAGACAATCTATGAGAAGTCTTGGGAAATAAACAGCAGAACTCCATTTTCAGCATTTGGAAGAGCCCCCAAGAAATTGTGACAGTATTGAGGCTCTCAAGACTAAAACAGCTGCATTGGCTGATTTGCTCAGTGTAACAGCACAGTGGGATCTGGTCCGGTTGTGCTTTCAGAGCGTGTCGCAGATGCTCTTTCCAAACTCCTCTTTAGTCTGGAGCACAAAAAACATCAGAGACAGTGCAGCATGCCTTGCTGTCTAAGTCTGTGGTTTTAAAATAAGATCCAGCAGAGATTTGCAGACAATATGATAAGTTCTAAGATAATCTCTCGATCAATGAATATGGCACCAGCTAGAAATGGAAAATGTTTTTTTTTAAGTCTCCATAAATTACAAAGGATTCTGGACTGGAATTTGAGGGACCACTTTCCTTGAAGGAGCTGAGCGGTGTTCTGCAGTTGATGGAGTGTGGAAAAGCACTGATCAGAGATTCAATTTTATAAATCTTTTGATTGGTAAGGAAGTAATAGAAGACATACAGGATAGTCTTTCTATGGTGCAGATGCTATCAAGCTGGAGAAGGGCAGTTTTGCCCATTTTATCTAAGACAGGTGACCTCCATGAACTGTAGTGACTATAATCTGATCAGGCCTGCTGCATACCAATCAGATCAATCTTGGTACCAGTTTGAGATGTACCAGATCTTGGTACCAGATATCCATTTTCTATGCCACTTATCATTCAGGGTCGCGGGGAACCTGGAGCATATCCCAGGAGGCATGGGACACCCATTCATACACTATGGACACTTTGGACATACCAATCAGCCTACCATGCATGTCTTTGGACTGGGGGAGGAAACCAGAGAACCCTCCGTAAACCCCCGCAGCACAGGGAGAACATGCAAACTCTACACACACAGGGCAGCGGCAGGAATCGAACCCCCAACCCTGGAGGTGTGAGGCAAACATGCTAACTAAGCCACCATGTGCCTGAGATGCCTTTACACATTTTGTGTCTGGATGGTGGTCTGATTTCTCTAGACCAGGAAATACTTTTGACATGGTTGAGCATAAGTATTTGTAGAAGGCTCTACCAGTGTTTCCACTCAACCACTATTCCCACTATTATTATAAGATCACAAACCAAATCACAAACCAAATATAAGATTAATAAACCTATTTCAAGCCATTTATACTCATTGATAGCTAGAAGTAGTATTCTTCTATTGGCAGATAGTTTTTCTCATTTTAAGCATTTATTTATAAAAAGAAGCAAAATTATCTGCCAATAGAACAAGAAAACTACAAACTTGAAATGAGTAATAATGTCTAGAAATAGTTTTATTGATCTTATATTTGGTTTACTGAAATCTTATAATAAGAAATACTAGATAAATGTGACTATAATAAAGATATTTTCACTGGCTAAAATGAGTTGTTTTACAGTGTATAGCCAATATCAGGGTTTTGTACTGTAATGCTAAAAGCATACTTAAAGTTAACCATGGTGTTAATTTGAGAGTTTTAATGGTAATATGGCACTGTTGCTGTCTGTCTGGGAAGTTATATGCACTAGCATTAGAGTCTGTCTTACACAGATTCAGAAATATTATTCAGCTACTGCCATGTTTTTGAAGGTGGGAGGAAACCAGAGAACCTGGAGGAAAGTCATATAGACAGAGTGAGAACATTAACACCCGAGCTCAGGATCGAACCAGACAGCCTGGAGCTGTGAAATGGCAATGATACCCATTGAAGATTTGTAGGAGATAGATAAGCTGAGCCAAAAAAAATAATAAGAAGTGTTTCTTGAAAAGGTTAAAGATATCCTGAGTAGATAGACGTGGATGCTACTTCACATGTCTGAAAGAGGATTTACATTTTGAAAAAAGAGGGAGCCTAACAATTCCATTTTTAATTTTTTTTATTTAGTACTCCCCTGAATTAACTATTTCTCATAACAGTTATTTACATATAGTCCACAAGACACAATAACTGAATTTACACAAATGAACCCGTTCAATAGTTTACACACCCTTGATTATTAATATTGTGTGTTGTTACCTGGATGATCCACGACTGTGCTTATGTTTTGTGATAGTTGCTCACGAGTCCCTTGTTTGTCCTGAGCAGTTAAACTGCCCACTGTTCTTCAGAAAATCCTCTAGGTCCTGCACATTCTTTGCTTTTCCAGCATCCTCTTTTCACATTCACCTTTTCACACTGAGGACAACTGAGGGACTCGTACACAGCTATTACAAAAAGTGCAAACATTCACTGATTCTCAAGAATGCAACACAGAATGATTTCTTGATGATTGGCACAGAATTATTTCTTTTGGCAGTACTAAATAAAAAGCAAAATGCAATTTTGGTGCGGAGACCTGGAGGGCAAAACATCATTCCACAATGGCAGCCAACATTGAACACTCCATGGAACTGCAGCACAGGGCTGTCTATATTCAATTCAATTAAATTTTATTTGTATAGCGCTTTTTACAATAGACATTGTCTCAAAGCAGCTTTACAGAAATATCAACACGGTATATAAATATTAAAGGTGCGAATTTATACCAACTGAGCAAGCCACTGAGTGGCGACTGTGGCAAGGAAAAACTCCCTAAGATGTTAATAGGAAGAAACCTTGAGAGGAACCAGACACAGAAGGGAACGCATCCTCATCTGGGTAACAACGGACAGTGTGAAAAAGTTCATTATGGATTTATATGAAGTCTGTTTGACCTTAGAAGCAGCTGTACTCCCAGCAATCTGGAATTGGAGTAGATGAGAGCTCCATCCAGAGGTAGGACATCCGAAACGGATCAGGCAGGTCCAGAGAGCAGAGACGATCAGGATCTCTAGTGTCTCCATAAAATCGTGTGTGTCTCGACAGAAGGAGAGAGGGAGAGAAAAGATTATTAGAACTGTGCTTAGCATAACAGAAAGTCTAGTCAGGGTTGGCTTGTGTAAACAAATACGTTTTAAGCCTAGACTTAAACACTGAGACTGTGTCTGAGTGCCGAACACTAATTGGAAGACTGTTCCATAACTGTGGGGCTCTATAAGAGAAAGCTCCCTGCTGTAGCCTTCATTATTCAAGGTACCGTCAGATAGCCTGCATCTTTTGATCTAAGTAGGTGTGGCGGATCATAGAAAACCAAAAGGTCGCTTAGATACTGTGGCGCGAGACCATTTAGTGCTTTATAGGTTAATAATAGTATTTTATAATCAATGCGAGATTTCACTGGGAGCCAATGCAGGGTTGATATTCCATCTGTTTCAAGCCTTGAATATTTTTAGCACCTCTCAAAAGAAGAAAAACAAAGGCATTTGAACAAACTGCAAATTTTGGCCAATTGCAATCTATACACTGCACTCGCCACAGTATTTCAATCATTGAAAACAGCAAAGTCCCTGCCAGAGCTCCACTTTTGTGATGTTTACATATATCTTATGGAGAATCCATCCCCTTACACTGCCGCCAGGAGGAAATCATACAAAAGTACACACAGATCTGTATTTTCGATCTGGATGAGTTAATAATGCTGCCGTTTGGGATGTGAAGGACAAGACAATTCCTCATAGTTAGAGCAAAGGTGAGTGCTAATCAGCTAATGTTAGTTTCAGGTTCACAGTAGTCTGTGTTCTAGGGCAGTAATATGTTGGTTAGGTTAACATAATATCTAATGACATAAATCCAATAAAAACCATCCCTACTGTTTAAACTGTTTGTGCATCCGACTGATCAACAACTATCCGGCATTTTGGCTAAACAAATCTGGTAAAAATAACTGGCGGGCAGAGGAAGAAAGCTGTGTTTTGCCCTCCAGGTGGGCGTTCCTATCAGAATGTGACGTCACATGAAAACTATGCACTGTATTTGTATTGGTAAAGACAGAAACAATTCTTGTATCTGCACTTAACTCTCCTTAAAGTAGAGTTTGAAGAATATTCCTTTAATCCCATCCTCGATACATTACACACATCATCAGCAAGCAGCGGTGCAGTCAAGACCTCACGCTGCCTCAGTTACACACAGATGAGATTCATACACATCTCATCATTCTCGCTAGAATTATCTTGAAATCATTCTGTGCCAAACAAATCAGTGTTGATAGGATCCACTGCATGCATTTCAGTCACGATCGCACTGTATGATTAATGGCATTAGAAAATGAAACTGCTCGCTTTTCACTGCTAGAGAAAATTAACACATTTTCATCTAAAACTTGAAAGAATCCCAACACTCACTTAAAAGTAAATTTCAACTAAAGTGGCAGTGCAAACATTGTCAACAGTGTAAACATTGCAAATAGCAATACAATGAACCAGGATATGAGAAAAGGAAAGGGACAATTAATAGAAGTAAATTGGCAGTGCATATGGATATGAACAGTGCATTATGGTAAAGCTCAACTGTTCTCCAATGAGCTTATCTTAAGACTGGCTCAGTGCATAATATTTGGTACTGTAATATAATATATATAACACTATAACTGCTGGTACAAACAACCTCCTGTACTGCCTCTTTTTACAGTAGAGTTGTATGAGTCTTCTACTAAAGGAGCAGCTCTGTTTAGCCAGCAGGTCAGGGAGGGGATGCTGTTTGTGGTCCTGAAAGGCTGTGAGTTTATTGAGGTTTTTTTTTTTTTCCACCACCACCTGAAAACCACCCAGAGAGCAGCCCAAGACCAAGCCAGCCTTCTTGATTAGTTTGTTGAAGGTTTTTTTTGCATCTTCAACTCCTTCAACTCCACCTCCCCAGCATACTCCTGCAATGTAGACCACACTGGCTACCACAGATTGGGAGAAGATCTCTAACTTATTGCTGTAAACATTAAAGGACCGGAGCATCCTCAGAAAGTAGTCTGCCCATCCCTTTCCTGTACATCATTGGACACTCCATGGAACTGCTGCACAGGCCTGTCTATTTTCCATCTGTTTCAAGCCTCAAATATTTTTCATCACCTCTCAAAAGAAGAAAAACAAAGGCATTTGAACTAACTGCAAGTTTTGGGCAATTGTGATCTATATACTGCACTCGCCGCAGTATTTCCAGGAGGAAAGCATACAAAAGTACAGACAGATCTGTATTTTCGATCTGGATGGGTTAATAATGCTACCTATGGGTTGACATTCCAGTCCAGATTGTTGTCGAGAATTTGTAGCTTGGTGTTGGTTCAGTGGTTAAGGCTACTGATTAGAAGGCTGTGAATTCAAATCTCAGCACTGATGAGCTCTTGAGCAACACCCTTAACACTCAACTGCTCAGTTGCATTGACTCAATTGTACATTGGTTTGGATGAACAGCCAAGTTTTCTGACATGGGAACTCCTTGAAGATGAAGGGCTTTGTGGTTTTTTTTTTTTTGGTAATGACAGGCTGATATGATCCTCAATGCCTACAATTATTACCAGTTTCTGGCTCCTTCTCAGTATGTAATACTGTGAAAACCTTAGTACTGTGTCTTCAGCTACAGACCAAAGATACACACTTCTCTGGTATCTGAGATGCTGTTGGTGCAAGATCCTGAAGTGATATGCTTTCTATTGATCATGACTGTTCTCCGGTTAGACTCATTCTGAGCCTGCTTCCTGCCACATTCCAGCTCCTGCTAAACCTGCTTCTATTAAATTTCACTATACATTATGTATACTACCAAGCTCTGTATGAAATGTATACTTTTTTATTTTAGATCACATGACAGACTGCATTTTTTTATTATTAACTTTAAGGTAAGGATTCATAGTGTTACAACATAACAACATTACAACAACAACATTACAACATGTCATAAAAGAAGTTGTATGTATGTATGTATGTATGTATGTGTGCATGTATGATAGGTTCTTTGTTTTAAAAAAATGTTGTTTTGCAAATTGCTGTGGTATAAGAAGAAGTAAACACTTCAGGACAGTTTTGGAAAATGAATAAATCTAGCCATGAAAATATTCTCATATACCATGTCACTTGTTTTTTCTTATTTCCATTTTATAGTCATGAGATGTTATCTTCATTATTCATTTTGCAGTAGTAAGCAGAAATCCACAGCAATGGGTGAACTAGACAGAATGATGTAATGCCAGAGCTGAATATCTTAATAATTGCACTTTGTTGCACCTGCATTATGTTTACTGCAAATGAGAGTCTACAGACAGCGAATGGATGTGCTGGAGATGAAATAGTGGAATGCAGGTAGTCAAATCATATAACTGGGCTCAGGCTAGCTCAGGAGTTAAGGCTGTGATGGTGACCAGAAATTTGGCAGCACTGGGATTTGAATTCACAGGGCCATGGAATTGGATGCTTAAGAATAGCTCTTGAATCCTTAACTGCTAAGATTTTTAGATGAAAGTGAATTTTAAATAAATAAATATATCACATTGCCACAAATCTTCAAATATGACTTGAGATATGAATGTAAGGTGCACATTTGCATAAA